>NC_068361.1:61243541-61283541 GCF_020536995.1 Dreissena polymorpha
AACGTCGGTAGCCTATTATGGCTTGCATACGTCATACATGTGTTTCTAGATAATTTAACGATTTCCCATCTGTCATGGAAACTATACTTTTTGATAGTTTTGTCTCGCAATACAAAACAAATGGTATTTACTGGTAGATGTTCATTCATTTCTTCCCTAAAATTCGTGTTACCGGTATTTTTTATATCTTGAAATCAATACTGTGTTTTCAACATAAGGCGTTTATTGAAAGTACATTACGTCTTCCACGAAGGTTTACTGACTCGGCAATTCTTAATTGTAACTAGGCCAAGCATTCGTGTCTCTGTTTCTTATGAAAATGCACAGAGTAATCTGCATCTTCCCACACTGAACAGTGTTACATCATATACCACAAAGACAGGTTATGTTGCCAACGTTCTGGTGGATTATGCTCAAATCAGCCAAAAGAAAAAATGAAGTGTATTAATTCGGGTCTTCTGGCGTTATATAAAAGGTCATCCTTGGGCATTACAACACAAAATTGCATTTAAATTGGCAATTTTTCGACAAAATACCGGCTAGACTGAACTCCCTGCAGTACTCTGTATAATACGATGGCAAAGAGGCGACATTCACTCCTCTTTTTTATATCAAGTGTCAACAACATACTTACTCGAGTAAGTCATTTTCTTTGACATCGAAAGCTCGCGGGTTCAATTTTCGGACAGAATAACAAATATGTTTGATCAACGTTTCGTTTGCTTTAATCACTATTTTAGACAATTCCAATGATTATATTAGTGTTAATTAATGCAGTAAATGCCATGACACACACATATAAAAATGAAACAACACTTTTTTTTCAATCAAAAGTTTCCTTGTCTGTGACGCTTTTAAAAACGTATTTTTAAATGCAAGGTTTAATTAAGTAAAACCTTCCTGATCTGTGAAGGCACCATGCACACATAATATTTGTTACGATAACAGTTATAATGAACTATCCATACTTTTCACATGATGAAACATATACTCGAAATGCGTAATTTCGAGATAGTTAAATGCATTTGGACCTTACATAAATTAACCAGCAATAAAATTATACGTTCTCACATTTAATATACCCGGTAATATATATGGTAACTATGGCACGATTGGTCGTCTTCGGCTCAGGTACTTATAAGTACCATGGAGTACGGAAAATATGCTAATTAGTACGCCGGAATATGGTTGGGCGCCTTTAAGCGTATTGTCCGTACACGGGGTACAATGCAGTAAAATTAAAAAGTAACCGAGATTCTTTTAAGTAGTACGTGCGCAGACAACGACCAATTAAGACAACCACGATCACTCATTGTCGGCTAAGATACTAAAACAATGTACACGGGGTACGGAAAATATACAAAAATGGACCCCGGAATATTGCCGGTGCCTTAAAGCTTATGTTCCGTACCCGTCGTACTTTTAAGTAGGACCTGAGCCGTCAAAGACCAATGAAGCGTAACTTTGTTATTATGAATATCAATGCTTAAGTGAGAAATATAAAATATAAAATATGAACCAATGGCTTTCATTTCAAATTTATTTACTACTTGTTACTCATACTTTTAAGCGGTTAATGCCAGTAGATAAAGACGATATGTTTAATAAGTTTATGCAAACGATGGCGGCCTTGCAAGTGATACACGCTTTGAAGAAAATATGTTAAATTGTTTTCGACATTGACCGTTAAACATGTACATGTATAAAGCTTTAAACTAGCCGTCGTTCCAGCAGCGCAATCGTTACCTCACTTTAATGCATCGCATTCCAACCCGCAAGGTATCACGGTCAGTTTGCGGTCAGTAACAAAAATTGTTATATAAAAGCTATCGCGTTAACTAAGTGAACTTGAAGTTGTTGTTTTTTACCAGAAAGATATTCAATGAAAACATTCGGCAAAATTATTATGGTATGTCAGCCATAGATTCTTAATGTCTTATCAACAAAATTTAATGCATAATGCGTACCAGTTGTGATTAATTTCATTAGAAATATTACACCATATAGATCATTGCATTAGCCATTTGCGAGATGATTCACGAAACTATTCATCATGAATTAAATAAAAATGTCCGAAAAACCGCTAAAACAGATATGTTCCAAGAACGCGTGTATACATATTTCAAATATGTACGGATGATTCGTGTGTTGTCGGTTGACCTATATGCTTTCATTTATTTTCATTCTCCTTGTGTTTTTCTATTCTGTAAATGTAGATGTCTGATCAATAATATATAATAAAGCGAAAAAAGCCAATAAATCTGACGCAACAACCCGTAATTGATTAGCGTGTGATGCAGATAAGAAATACGCAGAAATAGGACATTCTCTGTTTGATCTCATAGCTATAACTCTTGATCATTCATCAACACCGACCGCAATCAACGCCGTATATCTTATTGAAAGATGTTTCTTGTTTTATATAAAACATAGTGGAAAATCATGAAAATATCGCCGAAATTATCACATGGCCACCAAAAACACACTATTTTAATATTCATAGAAAAATAGATCATTACATATGGCAAGATCCTTTATAAAATAGATTGTATTGCATTTTCGATGAAACGGAACTTGAATATTTTTGGTTATATACTGATAAGAAAGTAATCGGATGATCACATATATTATTTCAATATGACAAGAAAATGAACCGCTACAGTGAGCATTCGTGAAAAACAAAGTAAACTGTGAACGGTCATTTTGGGCTATTCCATCACTGTTGAAGAGTTGGAAGTTTCCTTATAAGAGTCTAGCACATATCGCCAAATACAAATAAATAACCCATAAACGCGTTCAGACATGTATAGATACAGAAATACAAGTGGCAAATTGCAGCAAACGTATGATAATTTTATAGAAAAACATTAAAAGGAATAAATGAAATATAAACTTTCCTGCAAATTATCCAGCGTACACAGTGAATTTGACTTGAGAGAGCAAATGCGCGTGCCAGTTCACGTACACAAGCCGATTTATAAATAAGTTTACTCTACTTACCTTTTTACACCCGTAAAACCGTTTGGGTCATGCACTGTTGATGTCATTGAGCGAACGTACTGACGCGACATTTGACAGGTTGTGATAGCAACCCATGTGAATAACAAACAATATTATCGGACATGAGAATAAGGTCCGGTTAAACCTGGTGAGGTCCTGTAAATGTAAAACTTTACAGGACCTCACCAGGTTTAACCGGACCTTATTCTCCTTTAACAAACAGGAAAAATGCCTTTCATTGGATTTTATATATTGGTTATGTTCACACTGTTGAACAAGTAGAAAGACAATTACAAAATAACTTAATTTAGATATGTTATTTTATAGAATTCCGGTAAAACATTTAATTATTTTTCTATAAATTACAACACATATTTAAATCCCGGAATATGGTCGGATGCCTTAAAACGTTTCGTACCTGTCGTACTTTTAAGTAGAACCTGAGCCGATAACGACCAATTGAGCGTTACTACTTTAATTTGAATAGCAATGCTTAGGTGATAAATATAAAAGGAGAACTATGAACCACTGACGATATAATGGCTGTCGATTAAAAAAAAAATCCCACTTGTGTATATAAAGACGATATGTTAAATAATTTATGCAAACGAGGATTAACTTGCATGTGAAGGTAGAAATTTATGCGCTGAAACTAGAATATGTTTGATGAAACTGAACTTAGATTTTGATGGCAATTTAGTTATATATACCGATAAAAGAGTAATCGTTAGTTCTCAATTATTATTTTAATTGGACAAGGAAAGAAACCGTTACAATGAGCATTCGTGAAAAAAAGAAAATTGTGAACTTTCATTTAGTTGATTTCATCGCCTTTGTTGATTTGAAAGTTTCGTCGTAATATTCTAAAATATATCGCAAAGTATAAACAATAAACTCATACAGGCATTTATAATGATCACAAATGATGTTAATCATTATACCCTACTTACCTTTTTACACTCGTATAACCGATCCGGTCATGCCCTGTTGATTTCATTCAGCGAACATCACCCCCTATACGTCGTTAATCCAAACTGAGTAGGATAATTCAAACTGAAGAAAAAAATGGCGAAAGAAATAAAGACTCCAGTCATTTATTTCTTAGAACACGTTTATTTAACGTAAGTTGTGACATAATAAACGTTTCTTTTTGATAAAATGTTATTTGCAGGATTCACTGCGCTTATAAACCCATAACAATTGAAAACAAATACGTCGAAATAAATGAATATGTTTGAAAATCTTGAAAAAGTAAATGATATTGTCTAAAGTTTTAGGCCAAAACAATTATAATCGAATGTTTTTAATGTTTTAATGCTTGGGCTTATCTATTTACCTTTCATATATGTATGAACAAAAATTGATTGGCGTAAATGCTCGAAAACTAAATATATTCGTATTTGTTTGGGACATGAATATACAAATTGGATAATGACCTAACTAGTGTATGGATAATTACAAACTAACATTAGGAAGTCGATGGATAATGTCCAAACTGGAAGATGTCTTTATGTAAAGATCTATGAAAAACGAACACTCTTGAAAAATATTTCGATATTTATTTAAATGCTGACATACAAAGCATTTAAGCACATTGTTAATAAATCATCCTTAGATGAAACAACCGGCAAATTAGGTTATCGGACAAACATATATACTGATATTACTCCACAAAACATAGATGAACAACATCAGCAACTCACTATTGAAAATGGCGTTATCAAAAGTTAATCATAGTGCTTGCCATCGCCAGAGGAGTGCCCGTGTGAAAAATTGGAATCGCATAAGAACAGGCCAAAATACCTTTGGTGTATTGTAGTAACGATAAACAAACTTTGAGTGAGATAATAAAACACTGCATACAACATCATGGTGAAAAACCCTTGAAATACAGGGAGTTTGCATTTGATCCCGTACTTAACAAAGACGGTTATCAATCAAAGCTGCATGAAGGTTTTATCCCATCAGAAATAAAGCTAGCAGGGAAGGATATACATGTGCCCAAGCCCCGGCTCTAAACCGATTTACCACCAGTCTAAAGGAGCGAGTCCCTTTATAATGAAATATCAAATATTCAAAATTACAAAAAGTCCAAATTTTATTAACATAAAATTGGAAGAAATAATACGTAATTGATAAAAGAAAATTAGTTAAAAGTCCACAAATATTATTCCCACCAAGGTTTCAATGGGGTTCAAAGTCATTCCATATAGAACTCGCAAGCTTTCTATGCTAAAATACCGTTACAAGTCGTTTATCGTCATTGAGCATGCGCATAGCGGGAGCCTGTACAAATCACTCGTAAATATATTACTACTACTTCAATTTTCCCGCGCCGGCGAAAAGGGTCACGGGGAAAACTTTTTATTATTATAAAAAAACATAATGTACAGAATATTTTTAATATTTATGTCTGTGTTTGGAGAAATCATTTAATAAGTTCTTTTCAATGTTTAAATATATTTCGAAAAGTAAAATCCTATACTCGTCGTCGATATGTCCCTTAAATATTTGTGTACCATTCGACGCAATCTTTCTGATATAATGTATAATGAATCAGATCAGTAATGCCTCAAATAATATTCGAAACCTCTTATACGGTGTTAAATGCATGAATCAGCGGGGCAAGTGCCACTTTAACCTGCAGCTTCGACTCGAATCCCTTTAAATAAAGTGATTAAATAATAAGTAGGGACATTTTTAATTTCTATGCTTTTCATGCTATACAAAATGACATGGAACACGTGGTGTTATGGCATATCTGTGTACGTGGAATGCACATTTCGCATGCTTATTTTGCTTCTAATCTCAATTGTTTATAATATTATACAATTTTTACTAGAAAACTATTAAATTATTGCAAAACTCAAAACGCATGTGTGTGTCAGACATTCATTATTACATGTTTAGAACAATTACGTCCTTTTAATTACTAAATTAGCAGAAATGATAAAATAATCTCCTTCCTTTAAGTTTCAGTTTCGGCCGACATTTTTTTCAGTTTGAATTATCCAACTCAGTTTGGATTATTGACGGACAGGGGGTGCAAACCACGAAATCGTACAGGTCGTAATAGCAATCCATGTAAAATACAAACAATATTATAGGACATGAGGTCCTGTAAAGTTTTAAATTGATAAAACCTCGTCAGGTTTTACCGGACCTTGTTCTCCTTTAATCAACAGGAAAAATACCTTTCATTGAGTTTATTTGTATAATTATTATGTTCACACTGTTTAACAATTAGAAAGACAGTAAGAAAATAACTTATCTAGATCTGTTGTTTTATAATATATATTTTCGAACTTCTAATTAAATGAAAGGAAAACATTTGTTTGTATACATTACAGCATATATTTAAACATCAATATTAATCACAATAGTGCACGCTCTGCTAACTCCAGATAAAAGTATACATTGATATGGAAAAAAACATCACGAGGAGTTCAATAAAAACGGCACATTATTTAATGTTTGTAGAATCACTCCTGCGATTTGAATTAATAGTCTGAGTATGTCTCAACGAAAACAAAGCCGAATGACTTTTCATCACCGCCTGTTAATGATTAGTTAAACATTAATGTGATATGTAAGTTTAAATAATGTTAGTTGATGCTTAATGTTGAATGTAACCCACCCATTTGCAATTAGCGAATCTTTACAGTGACTTGCAATGCTATCTTTTGCATTATATGTAGACAAGGTAAAGGAAAAGGCACATGGTCCACAGCCATCGCTACATGATCAGCACAAAATTGAAATCAGTACACGTTATTTGAACCAATGAAAAACTCTTTGCTTACGTCACACAACTCCGCGTAAGATTTTATTGATTTAAAATTTATGACACTTTCATTTACATCTCGCACGGAAGACAATCGTTCCGCCCCCTTAATCACGCGACCTAGTGGTTAGAACCTCGACAAGATGACACCAAAGTGACCTCCTTTCTTGTAGATGTATCATTTTGATAAACATTTTCATCCCTTAAAACACTGATGAAAGGGTTTAAGGGTTATCCAATATTTAGTATTTTATTTGCAAAACTATTTTTTAAATAGCATTTTGCAATCTAAAGCAGTTGGTCACTTTATGAAATAAATTAAATAGTCATTAAGATCTATGAAAGTAATATATTGAATCTACCAATTATCAGGAGCTCGCGCGACATTTCAAAGTTAACACGTGTGACGGAAGAATTAGTAATAGTTAACACGTGTTCTTTACGGAAATATAAAAACGGTTTTCTACTTATTTAATAAACAACAACAAAATAATGATTTATAACGAGGATTTCGGTAAATTATGCAGAGCGGATACTCCATGTTTTACCATATAAACATTATATAAGCACTATTTAATATTGCCAAGATGCCACATATCCATTTCTATAATAGAGAGCGCTGCACACACAAATTATTGGGTTCAGTTTATGACATTAATACACGTTATATATCGGGGATTTCGGTAAGTGTACACATCGAAGCTGACACTCACATTTGTCAAGATCACATTCCGGCTTTTAAAATTGTATAAATTCAACGCCTCCAACTATTCATTCGGGATAACGACACTGTGCCTTATATAAATCATATTGATACCGTTATTCCATTTTCCTATTGTTTTAACTATGCTGCAGGTTTACGGCAATGTGAATTTATGCCCCCTTTATTGTTTTCCCTATGAGTAGAGGTCTTAAAATTGTTTTTACAAAATGACCCCTCTTCAGGTCTAAGTATTGACGACATTGTATTGATATTGTTGCTTTTCGCAGATGATATGGCCATAATCGGTAAATCCCCCGGGGAAGTACAGAAACACTTTGATCTTTATCAAATTACTGTAAAAACTGGGGATTAAAGGTTAATACTGATAAAACTAAAATAATGATTTTCCGAAAACAGTGTAGATGATTTCCATCTGAAACATGGACATTTGGAGGTCAAAAAATAAAAGCAGTGAATGATTTTAAGATTTTGGGAACCGTTTTAAATTATACTGGACATTTTCAGCTAAATCAAGAATATTTATTTGGAAAAGCACTTAGAGCTATGAATATATTATTTAACAAATGTTAAGTTTGCATTGAAACCAAAAACACAATGTCAGCTATTCGATGCTTATGTTGGATCTATACTGAATTACGCATGTGATATATGGGGTAAAACAAAGTCAATGGAATTAGAAAGGGTACACTTAAAGTTGCGTAAACGATTGTTAGACGTTAATCAAAATGTATGTAATGCGGCAATGTACGGTGAGTTAGGGAGATACCCACTATTTATTCATAAACATGTTAATATGGATAAATACAGGTTTAAACTTATTAAAACTGATAATATTATTTTAAAATCAATTTATATACAATCATTAAATGATTCCAAAATCGTCGTTCTAAGTGGATATCTAATACAAAAAAGTTAGACACCTACGGTTTGTCGTACGTGTTTAATAATCCAAGCTCTGCCGATGTTAAAATATTTATACCACATTTTAAAACTGTTGTTATTGATAAATATAAACAACAGTGGTTTCTATCCGTTGAAAATAGCTCAATTTTAGATATGTACCGTGTGTTGAAGTCTATGTTTGTTTACGAAAATTATTTCGATTTATTACCGAAATCACTACGACACTACCTCACAAAGCTTCGAACTTCGATTCTGCTACTATGAATTCAAACTGGAAGATGTGCTGGTCAAAATATACCAAGAAACGAACGTTATTGCCTTTTTTGTAACGAATTAAGTGCCAGTTTGTTTGTAAATGTCTTTTACACGTTGATATTAGAAGAAACTACCTAACGAAATGTTATCATATTCGGCCTTCTGTTTATAAATTCCACAAATTGCTGGATACAACGAATAAATTTGATCTTACTATGTTTATCTCTGTGACATAATTGTATGTGAACTATCAAGTGTTAAGACGATGTACACTGTGCACGTCTGAATAAATATTTGTATTGTCTTTTCATGTCTTGTCTATAAAATAGAGTTCAATTAACCTTGTACACTGCATCAAACACAATACATGTTATCATCGACATAAATTGGCGAGTCATTTGTGACAAATACTCAAAATAAAACTTTACACAAAAATCGTTATCAAACCGAAAGCCAAAGCATCGGTCTACCTTACGGAGGTTCCGGAGAAAGTCGGTGTAATACGATTGGTTGATTGGACACGAGATCTATCTCGCGGATAATTCCGTAGATACTCGAATTCGGAATACTTGGCCTTTTTCATTGCAAAAACACATCTTTACGAACTTTAGATAGCATTATTATGCGAGCAGGACATATCACGTTAAATGTTTTAATTTGCGAATTAATGATTTATTTATGATTTGTTTGTGCTTACTTAGGCCCGAAAATAGTTTATGGTGCTAATTTACCGATGTAAGTTCAACCTGGATTCCAGGCGGCACATTTACATGAAAAGAGGCTTTATCAGTTGGATTATAACAACCACATCGCCCCACTGCTACCCCTCTCCCCCAGCTGCTTCTCCATTCCCAAATCCTCAACGTTTTTTAACTTAACATTTTGTATTTATTACAAGGTATTTCACGACCCTTAAATTGCTGATTTCGGCAAACCAGCCAATTTCGAAGCTCACTTCTCAATTAACTTCATAGTAAAGGAATAATTCGATGCCTGTTCGCAACAGTCAAGTGGTCATCACACAGCACATATGCGAAAGCATTTCCTAGAATCGACCAGGCTACCACAAAAATACATTGCAGGCTGGCATAATTCGGTTGGACAGTCAATCACATAGTAATTAAACATTTAATACAATAAAATACAATCAAAATAATTAAACTAAGATAATGCTTACTTACATATATATCCATCCAAATCCAATCTTTTTGCGAGAACCAGCTTTTCAACTATTCAATCGATGCCTTTCACGATTGCGTCGCCATTGTCCAGTAACTAGTTATACTCCGTAATTAAGCAATGAAAGTTCTGCTCGAGTGCCTGTGGATAAACTCATATGGATTTATTTTCATTTTATAAACTTATTTAATAAGCTTAATATATCTTTTTCGAATGTTTTCATTTGTCTTCTAATCGCAGCGTATTTAACATAACTTCAAATATTCTTCAAATTAGACATTCAATTATGTTAATTGTATGGGGTTTATGCATATATATTTTGCCTGCAGATTATTTGCCAATAAAATCAGTAATATATTCTGTAGCACGACAATTAGATGAATTAAAAGCTGCTTCATCACTGATAGAACGATTTTTATAAATCGGGCCAAAAGCCTTGTTTGCCATCTTAAAAAAAGTCGATACCTATCGATTTCAGTGAATTTAACATCATATAAATGATTAATTACAGTTCAAATTATATAAGACTAAACACCTATTTGGGTAAATCGCTTTTAGAAATAGACTTGTACTTTCCAGTATGTAATTTTGTCCTTGTAATTTAATCAATTGATGGTTATGCAAGATGCCACCTCTACACGTTATTTAAATACAAAATTGTAAGATTATAACATACATTTACATTTTATTGAACTTTTCACTTGCACAATATTGAACTTCAGATTATCTGACGAATACCGGTAACCCAATTTATCCCGTTTCAAAGAATAGTGTAAGTGTCTTTTAATTTGCTAATATATTAAATATATAAACCACTTTGCTCAAAGCCTAACACACCTTTTGCGACGGACCGATAGCGACAAGTTTATCGTTCGTGTCACACCTTTGGCGACGGACCGATGGCGACAAGTGCATCGTTCGTGTTGCAGAATCGAAAATGGTGCCAATGTGTCACATAAACATAATTATCGGAACCAGATAGTGGGACAATTCCTATCGGATGCATGCCGATTTACATTAATGACTTTTTTTATTATAGAAACAGTATATTCATTTTAATAAACGATGATTTCGTTGATGTACACGTTCAGGTACTTTATCTTGTGAACTTGTATACTAGAACATAACTATTGGAACAAAAGGCAGTGAAACAATTCCCAACGAGCACATGCTAATTGTACAGGAATGACTTTTTAATTATTTAAACAGTATATGCAATCGCATTAATAAGTATTTTGTTGATGTGTATGTACAGTGTCTTCTGCACTTTTACTCTAGTTTATTATTCATCAATGTTTGAATAGAAAGTTCATTCTCCTTTTAGTACAAACAAATAACTCGAAGCGATTGACACGAATTCAGCGGGGCAAAAAGATATATTTTATTGCTAAAAGCTTTATAACTCATAGATTCGATCGATAATCTTGATAAATTTCAGTATGTTACCGTTTTATTGCAACGTTGTATAATATGTAGGTCCATGTAAATTAGCATGTCTCTTATATTGTATAACCAAAAAGATAAATAATTGAGTTCAGCGTGTTCATGTTTAAATATTATAACCCTATTAAATAATAAAGACGTGTACGAATTTAAATAAGTTTTTGAATACAACAAAATAGCACTACTTACATATTTTTACGGAGTGACCTTTAGATTTAAAATACATCGTTAGCGTTCATACCGAACAAAGGGTAAACAAGAACTGCTAATAGTTGTTATAAAACTTGATTTATATTATATTTGAATTTATTTTTAACATGTGTATCGAAATAAAATAGCCCGAAACAGCAAACTATCGAACAATTCTGCATTTTCGTTATGTCATTATGTCAATGAAATGTTTTACTAAATAATCTTTTACACTTATTATAATCTTAAATAATTACACATTTAAAGTTATTAGTGTGATATTTAAAAAATACTTTTCGGCGATGTTTGGGTTCCGCTACACATTTGTTTCGGTTTGATTATCAAAATGTTTATTCTCTGCATATATTTAAACATAGAAACGTTTTACATTTGTACAGTTTTTACAGATTTCAAATAAATAGTCGACGTAGTTTTAAACAAGGATAATGTCATAATATGACGACTTGATTTTCGAAATAGAATACGGCTTAACTTTTATTATATAATAAATGAAGAATATTTCCAAGAATACAATATTTTGTGATATTTTACCATTGTTATCAGGGGTGGCGAAATCTAAAAAAACTATACTTGTCCACGGACAACAATTTAGGAAATTTAACTTGTCCGTTGCTGAACTACCCTTGACCGTTAAACTGAATGTTTCTATAAATTATTAACGCATTTATTGTTATACCTACACATGAACCATTCTAATCAGATAAAATAGTGGCCAGTTTCTTAGAAAACTGATGATGGTAACGGTGCAATCCTCGTGGAAATTGTGCGTTTCATGCGTAATATTGTCAAAACATGTTTTCATCACATAAAGCGTTTTAACAAAGACTCTTTGAATTAATTACACACAACTGTAAACGTTTTGTTTTATTCTCAAAGAGCATAAGTAAATGTGTAATCCGACAAACACTTCTGAATTTTAATGACTGCCATTTCCATATGCAACGTAACTATCCGGCAATGCTCGAATTTGTATGAAATAACATGAGAAAACAAGAGCGCCGTTGGCGTTAAAAGCATAGGTGCAAGATACAGGGAATTTGCTGCTTAAGTAAATAGACGCTACCCTATTCGTCTGCGTCAAGAATTTGTCGTAAAAATTGTGGTAAACGTTAGATGCAGACGTGCACAACAGATTTAGTTCTGAATACAGATTTCTGAATGCAGATTTTTTATAAAAACTCCTCACAGCAGTTACTTCCCTTGCTTCGCCCGGTCATTAACTTCTAGTATAAGGGAGACCACTGCGTAGGAGATTGAGATTTATAGTGCAGATAGAATTGTTTTACGAACGAAATTTGTTTTAGGTTATAAAAAGATTTTTGACATAAAACGGTCTTAGAAAAATTCACTAAAAACGGTGTCAGCAATATTCTTGGACGAAAACGTTAGAAAAATGTTTCCAAATAAAACATTGTAGAATTACCATATACTATATTAAATAGAAATTTCGTCTGATTTTTGATCAGGTAAGGCTTCATAATGGTCAACCGTATCATGTGCATTTTCGAAATGTAGTATATACCTTAAGCATAGGTGAGTTGCACCTATGCTAAAAATGATGCTAGAATTTAGCCAACATTTGGTATGGGAAGGTATAAAACCTGGAAATGTCCGGAAAACCCGGAATTCTTTAAGGTAAAACCCGAAAAAGTTAAAAATGGTTATAAATGCATTATTATTCGTCCAATATGAATTATAATGGTACCGTTGAAAAGAAGAGCCACCAAAGGTTCCAACGATGTAAACATATTGTATGGCAGGGTCGGGGTCGGTCTGTAAATCACGGTCAAAGTCGGTCTACTTTAAGGTTTTTTTTCGCACACAAAAATTGCCTAATGGAAAACCCGGAAAAGGTAAAAGTGGTTTAGAGGAACAGTTTTATTTATTCGATATTAATAATAATGGTACCTTTGTAAAGAGGATCCTGATAAGTGCCTACGAATGATTTTGATTTATATATTACATTGAGGGTGAATAGAATATATGATGGCTTTTGTTGTCGTGAGGGCAATAAGGAAAAGACAGAGGGTGGTTTGACTATTTTCCCTCATGATCTTATTTCTTGAGTTAACTTATTATTTTATTAAAAACATGCGACGTTGTTTTTGTTTCATTTCATTGTGCCTTAGAAAGTTACAGTTATGTTGCTCTGGTGAACATACAACCATTGAGTAGTTGAATAGTTTAATCAAATTAAGCGTATTCTCTTTTATTGTAGTTTGATTGAAATTGTCATGCAATTAGGTAAATTAGTGTTTTGCTTTTGAAGGTTTTTTTTTTCTTTTGGCAAAGTGTAATGTTTCGACGCCCTTAAACCGGGTCTAAACCTCAGGCTATACGTTGCTTTGCATTGGTCATGTTAATGAGATGACCCTAGTGTGTGTCGTGTTTTTGTCTTGAATCTAATTAAATTGCAATTGGCCACATGCCTAAAATGACCGGCCATGCTTTGACGATACAATAATTTCCTGCAGATGCAACTTGATATTAACGTTATTTATAATTGATATTGGACTCGAATCTGTTAGTTCATCCATTATACACAATTATTAAACAGCGTACATTCATCAGCATAATTCGCTAAACGTCATATGAAGCGATGTATCTTATTAGAATTTTCAAAACCCTATTGTGTGTGTTTCCAAAATAATCGTACATTATGATAGTATGACGATATTTTGTACAATCCTGACAGACGCATTAACTAATTATATTTGCGTAAATTACTTGTTTTGCCCTCTTTTCGTTATTATTGATGAAAACACGGAGCTTCATATCACGTTCGGTTATCTCTAGCGCCACCTCTGTTTGGAGTATTATTTATTGAGTCAACTATACTTCCAAGATGGTATTTGAAACCGATAGTAAAAATGAAGATAAGTAAGTTTATATGTCCCTTAAATGTAACATGTGGAAACAGCAATTAAGATTTAAAAAAACTCAGTTAATGTAATTTACGTCATGCACAACACGTGTAAAACATTGCCCAATTACCGGGGTCTTTGTGCCGATGTCGTTTGAACCGATAACGAACACAACAACCTGTAATGATGGTTTAATGTACAATGAACAGGATTTGATGTGAATAAAAGATAATATATCCCTTTTCCATATTTACAAGAGAAATTGAGAAAAACAAGCTCCAGTCTCGTGAAAATGTGACATTTTATGTCGTGGGGACAAAGCAGGATGAAGATCCTTATCGCGCATGCATACCACCGCTTTAGTTTTACATGAAATTGGTGGGGTTATCACATGGGAGGGGCGTAGGCGGGCACAAATCTTGACTAAAGCGTGACCAAACGATCGTTATTTGGTCATTCATAACGTTGAATATAAGTGACACGAGTGTGGTGCTTTATGAAAATTTCGGTTTGGGGGACTCAAAAAATGTATTTGAAAATCTTAACAAGTATTATCAAAGTACGGAATCCGGATAGTGCCATTAATAATCTCGTCCTCCTTTCATTACGGGCGATAGGAAAAGTAATATCAAGAAACATGATGGTTATAATGACGTTTCTATGGTGTTTATTTTTATTCAATAACAAATATGTGTCACTATGAGTTGTGTATTGGCTAGCGAATCTACCGTGTATCTCATTTCTGGAGAAGACCCTTTCAGCAGCTAGGCCAGCGTTGACTAATTCACAATGAATTAACTTATAAGGATCTTGTGTATTCATTTTTGATACAGTGTATTCATGGCTCAAATCTCATTATTGCTGGTATGACACACTGTACTTTGTACGACTAAACAATGCAAATGAAAATAAATCCAGAAACAGAAACTTAAGTGAAATGACGATACGGATTTAACTGTATAAAGTTAAATATAAGTATTTACAAATATACACAATCGATCTTTAAAAAATAACATGTTTTTTTAATTCCGTAGTATTGTTCTGATATTCTAGATGTGTTTATAAGATCATCATATTTGCCAAACATTTACAGGGATATTTTTATGATATAATAGAATAACATTATCACTTGCAAGCGGGTTTTTAAATTGCCTCGATCAAAATTACATTCTCAACCTTATTCAACATATAAATTATTGTGTGCTTTATTAATTAGGAAACATACATGCATTCCTAAATGGAAACTTTATTTTTAGTACACATTCTGTTTTTGACGGTAATAGCCGTTTTACTGAGACAGTGAATTGTTAGCATGAATTAGCTTTACACATAAGAATATAGCCTCTGTATGGGGGAATTAGGTAGAGTCCGACAGATTCCTGTACAATTGAGGTTAATAGAGGCAAATATTACAAGGGCCAGAACTTCCTAAATAATAGGCAATATATAACTTCCGGCATTAACGTACAACTGCATGTCGCCCTGAAGAATGTCCATGAGTATAAATGAAAATCCATTGAAATTATAAGAGGAGATGCGTTCACAAGAAATTATTCTTATACTAAGTATATTGAAAAAATAATCCAAGGGTCATTATTTCAGTTTAACGGTAAGCGATATTTAAATTTCCGAATAAAAGACGGGAGAGCTTATGTCCGCCCCTATGAAATTGACGGGAGGGTTTTTATCCGGATGCCTTATATCCCTATTATATGCATGTAAAGGGATAATGTCGAAAGAAAAGCGTGTTGCACGAAAATCGACTTTAAATACTCCAAACTAAATTTTAGGGTCGGCAAGAAAAAAAACGTAGGGTCGGATTACCGGAAACAATTTTACGCTTTAAAATTGTACCTTTAAAACAGAAAATGTCATAATTTGGTAGGGAAATCAAACAACTTATACCAACCTACAGCGCACATCTGATATTGAAAAAATACTTTTGCATATTTTAGGAACGTCATGAATTTTCCTTCACAACGATATTATTTTAATTCAAGTCGGTAGAAAATATTGCTTTCATAATTACTTTTATATTTTCCGAATTTTACGCAAAACATAATTAGGCATTAGAAATCATAAAACTTTACCAATTTTGGACGCTAACAAGAGTGCTAATTTGATATTGTAAAACATTATTGTTGCATGTTTTACAAACCTTAGAGGGCCTCTCTACTAGGATACCTTTATAATTAATATGGAAAAAATAATATAGCTTTTATAATCACTTAAACATAGGTTATCCTTAAATGTCGGTATCTCTGTTTTTTGTATTATATATTGTGAAATGCGCATTTTTCAGCTGATTCGTTTGATATAATTATCATGACGCTATGTTAAAAAATTAAAATTATATTAAGAAAACATGTACAACACATGCGCAATTTTCTGGATGGACTGACTTTTTGAAGTTACGTCATATCATATTTTGATAATAACATGAATATAATATTGACACATCATTTAAATGTTATTAACCTATACAATTACAACTATTAATGTAACACTTGATCAATATCAAATTTCGTATTTTGCATGGTTTGTTTTTGAATATACGTTTGAAAACAACAAATAAAATAAGTTGTAAATAAAATAAGTTTAACACAATACAAACACATACCATATCTCCAGGTTAATTTCAAAACTGAGTTGACTGCCATTACTACGAAAGTACAAGTTTTTAAATGAAATAACGAAATAAATCCTGAACTTCTTCAATTTAGCTTTTGTTTTGACATTTTTATTATCTTATATTTATTCAAACCAAGTTATACATGAACAGCACATTCGTCTTTAAATATTACTTGTATGTATACGCTGCCCTGTATCTTTTTGAGCAACAGTATTTAAAAGTATTTTGTTAAAATATTAGACTTGCAAAACCAGCATAGTTGTTGATAACCTGTCATCAGGCTAACGGAGTTCACATTTGGCAAATGCATTTTGTGTTTTGACCTTTTTGGTCAGTCATCCTGGTTATTCACAATATCATGAGGCGTTTATGACACAAAGGTTGCATTATATCAAACCATTCAGAACAGAAGTATTATGTTATAACGTATTGGGTTGTTGGTTACATGGTTAACACGTACGACAGTATTTTTAAAATGGTATCAACGCCATTGATAAGAAATGAAGCATTAGGAAGACTAGCAAGCACTGATTAACAATATATAAAAATGAAGTGTCTTGAAACATTACACGTTTTTATATTTGCGAACACAACCGGATTCATAAGCGTAATATTGTGAGTAAAACGCCGAAATATATTGCTGACATAATAATTTTGTTTACCAAATATCTCCGCTCAATGTTTACGCCATTGCCTTCGGATTGGCCAAACGCGTCCAATTGTGTCGTATCATATGATCAATTGTTCAAGTTATCTTCTTTGTGAGGGAAAACTATTTTTTCCTGTTTACGTGTTATTTGGTGTTTTATCTCAACATAATCTTCCGGTCTTTACATCCATGTAAGTTGGATTTGAATGAATTTTCTTCCTGTCAAATTGTGTCGTATCATATGATCCATTGTTCAAGTTTTATTCTTTGTCAGAGAAAACTATTTTTTCCTGTTTACGTGTTATTTGGTGTTTTATGTCAACATAATGTTCCGGTCTTTACATCCATGTCAGTTGAATTTGAATAAATTTTCTTCCTGTCTTTTTTAGTTTCGGGTTTGAATTATAAAATTGGAAAACCAATCAAGCACACGCGAGTAAGTTGTACTTCAGGAAGTAGTGTGATTTTGCTTTAAATGTATTATATTGCTTCATAAGCTCACCTGAAAATACGTCATGATGTTATAAGTCAGTCGTAATTGTATGTAGTGTGTTCTAATATCCAACTCGGTTAAAACCACAGCGGTGTTTTAAAACAATATTTTAATATATAATTTTCATTTTTGCAGATGAAATAAGCCAGGAAATGTAATTTAGCAACAGTATTTAAAAGTATTTTGTTTAAATATTAGACTTGCAAAACCAGCATAGTTGTTGATAACCTGTCATCAGGCTAACGGAGTTCACATTTGGCAAATGCATTTTGTGTTTTGACCTTTTTGGTCAGTCATCCTGGTTATTCACAATATCATGAGGCGTTTATGACACAAAGGTTGCATTATATCAAACCATTCAGAACAGAAGTATTATGTTATAACGTATTGGGTTGTTGGTTACATGGTTAACACGTACGACAGTATTTTTAAAATGGTATCAACGCCATTGATAAGAAATGAAGCATTAGGAAGACTAGCAAGCACTGATTAACAATATATAAAAATGAAGTGTCTTGAAACATTACACGTTTTTATATTTGCGTACACAACCGGATTCATAAGCGTAATATTGTGAGTAAAACGCCGAAATATATTGCTGACATAATAATTTTGTTTACCAAATATCTCCGCTCAATGTTTACGCCATTGCCTTCGGATTTGCCAAACGCGTCCAATTGTGTCGTATCATATGATCAATTGTTCAAGTTATCTTCTTTGTGAGGGAAAACTATTTTTTCCTGTTTACGTGTTATTTGGTGTTTTATCTCAACATAATCTTCCGGTCTTTACATCCATGTCAGTTGGATTTGAATGAATTTTCTTCCTGTCCAATTGTGTCGTATCATATGATCCATTGTTCAAGTTTTATTCTTTGTCAGAGAAAACTATTTTTTCCTGTTTACGTGTTATTTGGTGTTTTATGTCAACATAATATTCCGGTCTTTACATCCATGTCAGTTGAATTTGAATAAATTTTCTTCCTGTCTTTTTTAGTTTCGGGTTTAAATTATAAAATTGGAAAACCAATCAAGCACACGCGAGTAAGTTGTACTTCAGGAAGTAGTGTGATTTTGCTTTAAATGTATAATATTGCTTCATAAGCTCACCTGAAAATACGTCATGATGTTATAAGTCAGTCGTAATTGTATGTAGTGAGTTCTAACATCCAACTCGGTTAAAACCACAGCGGTGTTTTAAAACAATATTTTAATATATAATTTTCATTTTTGCAGATGAAATAAGCCAGGAAATGTAATGTTCAAATTATACATTATATAAATGTTTTTTATACATAATGACTATTTTACCGTCTTTGGTCAACTTTAATATAAATTGTAGTTCATTCAAACGGAACACTTCACCCAATCAACGGAACTGTACGTAATCCAACTCGGCTATCGGCTTTTCACGTCCCAACGTCCCGACGTTTGTGAGTCTAGAAATTTAGTTAGGTAGGAACGATGTGACACATTTTGGGTTTTCCGGACATTTCCGGGTTTTATACCTCCCCTTTGGTATTAATAATGCATTTTAAAATTTAAGACGAACGTTCAACATTTAGGTACGGAATGAACGAGCAAACCAGTCTGTACACTGCCTATTAAACAGACGGGCCGAATGTTGAAAATGCGGCTAGCTTGCCTCCTGGTCTCTAATCATGCTTATAGAATAAGCAAGACCACTGTGCAGGAGAGTGCCCATATTTTGGCTTGATTGCTCCGCAAATAGCACTGACAATGTTATCATGTCAACATCCGGTTTTGTAAAACTTAATAACGGCTTTAATACAATCTAATATTTTGTATTTCTAAACCCGACTGGTTGTCCACGGAATTCTTAATTGAAAAAAATCAGTTGCCCGGACAAGCAAATGTACGACTTGGGCAATCGGACATTTGATTTCGCCACCCCTGGTCATACCTCGCCATTCTGTGTTTTAATATTTTCTCCAATATCACTCGGATGTTCATTTGGTAGCATCATTTCACATTTGAATATCGCCTTTTATTATTTAATATTTATCAAATATTTATTTCTAATTTTGATCTACAAATTTAGAGACAATGTATTTTTCCTCCATGGTTTAAACGGGTGCTTTTTCATGTTGCATCTAAAACATAGCGTTAAATGTATCGCAAAGGCTTAGTTAGGTATCAATTCTAACGCCAATCCTTTGCATTTACAAATGATATCCAGTTACAACAAGTTTCAATCATGGTTTAAGTATCCGTATGTTGTTGTTGCTTTGTTTTTTAAAGTGGCCTTTGCACCTTTGGTAAATTGACAAAATGAAAAAATAAATCATGCTCTAAAATATCCATTTTATGCATCTTTTGACGATTTAAAATCCTGATAATTATAAAACGTTGCAACGCGAAACGATTAAATAATTCAGAGAGTTATGTTGTTGTTGTTATATTTTGTGGTACTAGGAGGATTTCTTATATATGGTCTAAGCGATAGACTTTTACTCAATGGGTCAGTGGTTCGGGTCCAGTTGATGGTAACTTTTTTCTTTCTTTAATTTTATTATTGTTTTTTACTGCAGCTATCTTAGATCCAATGTTTACATTATTCAATAGCATTTAGTGACAAACTTCAATACATGCCAATATCTGTGAAAAGGACACTTTAAAATCTGGTCATCATGCGACTGAAAGTATTCACAGATGCAATTGTGTACATACTCATCTAACCATATATGTGTTTTTTTCCGAAATAGAAATTATTAGCCAAACGTAAATCTTTTGTTTCGTTTTTTGTTGTCCAATCTGTGACCAGCAATACTGTCAATACTATCGTTCAAGGATCATTTACGTAAACACGCGTCATTAGAGCCATTCTTGTAAACATTCAACGTTTTTAGAATCGGTAAGTTGATTTGAATTGCCCAAAACAATATTTTCTCTCGCACACACAGAAAAAGAAGAATAAATATAGTTGGTACGAAGACTGCATTGGACTGCATGGGTAATATAATGAGAAGTATTAACAGGAATTGTTTAACAAAACAACTATAGATGAAAACAAAACAGCAAACAGATCGATTCCATTCGCACAATATTTAATATCTCACTATAATGG
The DNA here is from genome assembly GCF_020536995.1 of Dreissena polymorpha. Classification (NCBI taxonomy): domain Eukaryota; kingdom Metazoa; phylum Mollusca; class Bivalvia; order Myida; family Dreissenidae; genus Dreissena; species Dreissena polymorpha. The sequence continues at coordinate 61,264,765 of NC_068361.1, forward strand.
TATGTATGTGGGGAAACTAACACCTCGACGCATTAGATAATGTGTTGTGATCATTTTTTTACGGTTTGCATCAATCTTATATTTGTTTAGGTGTTTTTATTCCGGTTATTAATTGCTCTTTGTTTTGACCAGAAACTGCATAGACAACCACCAGCTAACAAATTGTTTTCAAACCAAATGTAGCAGATTAATATCACGTCACTAACACATGTTTTCATTACTCCATTGCTTCCATTAGTAGTGTATTGAGCAGTCATTTCGTGGAAGAATTTGACGCCAACGTACTTAACTTTGCTTCAATGAGATATGTTACATGAATAAATAAGAATTCATGTGTCAAAAAAAGAAACTATATAATATGAAGATGTCAGCCCGTATTTAATAATTAAAACATTTACAACATATTTCAAAAAATAAATGCATTTTGCGGTTAAATTAAAACATCACCATTACGTGTGAAGATTTGTATTAAGTAAATGTCCGAAACAAAATAATTAAGCAAACAATTGCGTACATCCACAACAGGGGAAAATTATATTAACGAATAATAAAAACAAAATCGATTTATGATATAAAATGGTAGATATTTATTATTCATAATCGCTAGTAAATAGAGTTTAATAAACATGCATAGACAACTTGCGTCATGCGCATACTTGTTTTTCAGCAGTGCCCAAAATTACTTTATAAAAAACAAGCAAATGCGATTTACAACAAAGAGAAAAAAAATATTTACAAAAAATAAACAAGGTGTGTTTGTGAAACACTATGTCCCCCCATATATTTGACCGTTGACCTTGAAGTATTACACTGACCTTGACCTTTCACAACTCAAAATGTGCAGCTCCATGAGATACACATGCATGCCAAATATCAAGTTGCGGTCTTGAATAGTGAAAAAGTTATGGCCATGTTAAAGTTTGACGCAAACAACAAACCAACAAAGAGACGAAAAAAAATCAATGTGTTCCCCCAGTATAGACTGGGGACATAACAATGTAAAGATTTATCATTTTAAATTCAAAATATAGGCATAGACTGTAGTTCAATATATATGCATATAATTTTCAATTTGCATTATGTGAAGGTTTGTTAAAATTCATCGATATTGTCATTCAATGTAAAAGAAATTCATTCAATTCAAAATAAAATGAACATATCATTTACAAATCTTACACGTGTGATCGCTCATGAAATAATGAATCCTCTTTGCAAACCCTTACGATTTTTATAGAGCTTACATGTATTTGTAGCTTTTTTTATATTTGAGAGACATTATTAAGCTCTAGATAGTTAATTGTACTATGAAAATAGCGAACACTATTTGTGAAAGGGTTGTTATGAACATCAAGTTTGGATTTAATATTTTGCAACTCCATTTTAAAGTTTTCAACCTTCTTTACGAAGTTTTAATTGTTGCTCCGTGTTAACAAGATTACAGTTCTTTTTTATCACAATTTTGAATTGAGGATAATAGACGCTCAACATTTTAATTGCACGTTTTTACACAGAATCTCTGTCTGCGCAATTGTCAAAACCTTGAGTATACTCCAAAACGCAGTCGTGGCAAAATTGGAACTGCTCCTGAAAGTTAAACACAATCATAAATGTATAATATTAATTAAATAAATTAGTATGCAGTTTGCATTCGATACTATTTATAAAAATGTTTCATTTAATGTTTATGTTTCTTGAAATTAATTATTCCTGTATGTAACATGTACCTTAAATTGAATGGCGCTCCTCCTCCGCAACTTGACCTTTCGGACCACGTTAGTAACGCTGACCTCGCGCTCTGCTGCAATCGTTTCCATCAATGTGGCCACTACGCTGAACAGTCCGCACTTAGACGCCGCGTCCCTATGGTTAAAATTGTGCAAATGTATGCACTATGCCTATTATTTAATATGAAATCTCAGAAAAACATAAAGCATAGTTTAATTTTTGAATGTTTAACATAATGTTCAGAATTAGCATATATTTTGAAAAAGAGTAATTGTTTATTATAAAATGTAAATATTTTACTCCTTAACAATGTATGTACACCCTTGTGCGTTTAATACTTACATACAGTGCACTAGTATAGGACCTGTCCTGTTGTTTTCTTTGGCAACTGATTCAACGTCTTTTATGAACAACAAGAAATTTCGCGCTGAATTCGGGGTACTAATGTGTGTGTTCCAATCAGTGAAATGCAGAAGGGGGATTGTCTTCGTCTGATTTATTAACCAACGCCATTATGCACAACACATTTTAGCTTAGAGCGTGATGGTACAATAATAAATTAAATTAAACGCAATTTTAAAGCGACATGTTTCACCATTTACTGGTTCTAGACATACTCACCTATTGCCTAAAAGAACAATAGATACTTACAAGCATTTTTAGAACATAGTTTTTCAAACTGCGGTTCACAAAAGATTACATACTTTAAATGCAATTTGGATAAATCCAAATATATTTCTGCACTAATGTTAGATTACAGATATAGATGCATTTACATATTTTAAAGATGTGTATAGCATTCACACTTGATTTAATATTGATTGATTGAGATCACTTAGAATCTGTGTTATTATGTACACACAGAGTGTTCGATCGATATATCATAATACCTGGTCCGGAATTCCACTAGACTGTATTTTAATTGACCGTTTTGTCATATAAACGCCTCTTTCCATATCAGAACCCCTGAGTGTAAAGATTCCGTTCTTGTAAACCTTGCTGTCGTCTGGGAAGCATACGCCTACAGTCTGTAAATACGTGTATTCGTGCATATTTATAATACACAATGTAGAATTTGCTTGTTTACGTTTACTACATGTATAATATATATGTTTCCTTATAAAAAGCTATGTTTGTGTAAACAGCATCGTATAAAAACAACATTGCACAGAATCGGTTATGTTGAAGTTTGTGATACGTGATACAAATCTACAGAAAAAAATAATTTCACATCCGTCATTTTAAATCAATTAGATAAAAACATTACAGCGTTATTCTCGGTAATGGAGTCAATATTGACAATGCATGAACAGTTTTCCTGCACTAGAAGGGTAAGAAAACTGTTGACTGTTTCCGGTAGTGGTGTTTGTGCAAGGAGCAACATTTTTTCCCTTTTAAAGCTCTGAAAGAATATGAGGTTTTGTTTTCAAGCATGCTTTTGCATGACGCTTAAACACATAACATATGCATAATGAACATCAATGTCAATGAATAAAATATATGAACACCGGACGGGGATTAATATTGTTAACACAGCGAGTTACCTTCTATTCATATTGCATGTATATGTTTCAATGTTTTGTTCACATACACATAGATTAACATTAATTCTGTTAAGATAATACAGTACTGTTTACTATAAGAAAAATAGCTTATACATATTAGAACATCTACTAAACATTTATATGTCTGTCAATCATTCGATGATTTAATGGTTTTCTTACATTCATATATACTGCATTTATATAGTCTGATGTCCCTTGTTTCATGTTTAAATGTAACCTCGGTCGGTAGGAATCGCCTGAAAACCAAATTTTGAATGCATATCGTATAATTCGTTCTTGATACCGGATTTGATTGGATTCAAACATCCATGTAAGTCAGTTACAAACATTGAGTGAACACGCTTTTACGTGTGTTTTATTTATTTTTTTATTTTTATAAAACGACTATATATTCTCACCAGGGATATCTGCGTTTATTCTGTTCTTCTTCTCAAGCTTCTGATTAGTGTCTGTTGCGGCTTGTTCTTCATGTGTCAGTTTAGGAATTGTTGACGTCAGATGCTGTGAAGAAGGAAAGTAAATATAACAAATAGCGTTATGAATATTAAATAATATGCTAGTAGGGTGGTCTGGCATGCCCTATATATAAAACCACATATAATGTACCGAAATGTAACAAATTCTTAAGTAAAAAAAAGATTATCTGTCATTAAATACAACAAAGCATAGCTACGTATACCGCATTGATAATTAACATAAATAATTGCACATTTGTATATATCCTTCATGTTATAATCTAAGAAAATACAACAACTGCTATGCATTTGCAGGAGTGAAAAAACAACACGTGCTTGCATTTTATAAATACAAAAAGTTACAATTTACACGAAAGTCATTCCCTTGTGCATGTTCAACACTTCAATTCATACCTTTTTCGTAGGCAACGTTCACTGACATACGTCGTGGTCTTAGAGACATCTTTACAACAAACCATCATGTAAGTTACATTAAATGTTATCAACATACCTGAAATTTTCTTGTCATCGCATCGTTTGATGTGTCTTCTATGTACTGTCGATATCTATCAATACGAACAGGTTTGCAGTCGAATGTCAGAGCGTGGACCAGCGCGTGATGTAGATACTCGTACTGTTCCTAATGGTATTTAACGTAGTAAAGTATTACACAATACCACATTTTTTCTGAACAATATATTCATGAAATGGACTTTGTTACTTTATTGATAATTTGTTTGATATAAGGCAGTTACATTAAATAAATAAAAACATGAGAGAAATTGTTGTACGATCCCAAAACTGACTTGAATACTCTGTACTTCAGTACACAATAACATTAGAAAAATCAGATTAGACAAATCAGATTAGCGAAGCATTTGTTCTGAGTTTTGAAACTTAACACTAGACTGCATTGACATTAATCGTGGAATAATGGCACTCCAGAAACTTTAATTATTTGTATAAGCATCCGCTAGTATTTTTATTAGGGAAAGACGCCAAACGCATATGCCAAAGGTTAGGATGCAAAACAACAGAAACATAAAAATTCTCAAAGTCGATGTAACCGACTTGAATTGAAAACGCAAAGTCTTAAAGAGTTTAAAACGGAAAAGTCCGAAGCATACTGTAAGCCATAAATAAATAAAAATGTCACAAGCACACCTTAAGTTAAATTAAGGTCGAGTCCTTATTATTTTTAACTTAGGGCAATTTTGTTTCCACGGACAGGTTTATGTTTTTGGACAGACAGACAGACAGACGGACGGAAAGACGTCTGATGAATCCAGTATACCTCCGCCGCACAGTTGTTAAATAAACATACACGGATGTGCGTTTACCTATTGAATAAAGACAGACGTGTGTACATGTTAAACATACCTTCGTTTGCACCATGTGAGGTCTATTATGCCTCATGTTGACAACGCATCCTGGAATGTCCACCATGTTTTCAGCCTCGCCCTCCCTTATCAGAATATCGAGCGCAATGTACGTGCCTGAGCGACCAATACCGGCGCTTGTTTGTGTAAGACATAAAACATTATTTGAAATAACACATTACATATAGATTTCAATATGTTTAACAGTTAGTAGTATTCAAGAACCAAGTTAGCACCTATACAAAGATCTTCATAATATTGAAAGTATATTGCAAGTATATTTATATTTATCTAGGTGTAAATGCGCTCCGTTCGCACATGGAATGTAGAATAATACTGTTTTGTAGTTTATCGCTTGATATTAACATGTGTTAAACATTTAAATGTCGTGTACTTGCTTTTTTGGCAATAAACTAAGTGACAAGGACAACTTATAACGAGATGTTAAGATTTCAATTGTACTTATAAAACATATTTTTAACACTAAATACAAATTATTTCGCGACACCTGCAGTGCACCACAGTGGGTCCTCCCATTACCGCTGGCGCGTTCAAAACTTTTGTCCGGAATTCTACGATAGAGGTCACATCTTCGGGGATGTCTTTATCTGGCCAGGCAGTAAAGTGAAGGTGGCACAAGGTTCTGTGCTCAGTGTCCTTTATATTAAGTAACATACTAATAGTTAATAGTTATACACATTTTTGAATCAATCGACATTCAAGTTACGACTTATCAAACAAGGTCTGAGGTGGTCAATAATCGGTTGATATTTCAATGGTAAATAGAAGCATTAGGTTTTAAAATCCAGTATTTTAATAGCATTCGGAAACAGCTTTAGACCTACAGAGAGGCGGATAGACAGTGTTTACAGACGCAAAATTAATGTTTTCATCGGCATATCAAACCCAGTTAGCCCATGTTCTTGTTAGGCTTGTAGGTTCATGTAAGTCTAATTTTTAATACTTCGAACGCTTTACTTACGATGTGCTACAAAAGATTAGCCGTAACCATTCAAAATCCAACGTATTTGTTTGCTGATAACTACTTAGTAAAATGTACGAAAACATACCACAGAAACAGAAAATATCCTTCTGACGAATTCTGCGTATTCCCCTTTGCTTGTACATTTTACACATATTTCTCCGTAAGATTGCGTCAGCCCAACGTCGGGAAAATACTGATCACACTTGTCTTTCTGAAAACATAATTTAACAAGTTCTTTTCAAGAAAATAAATTCATACCATAAAGAAAAAAATCAAAATATGCATAATTATTGTTTTTGGTCTTTTTACGTGAGTGTGTATGACAGAGAATGAACGAGGAACAACGCATTTCAATAAAAATATTGAATATTCGAACATGTTATTGTGTTATGGTTAACGATGAATATTGAATATGCTAGTTAAATTTAATTTAACTTAAATTAATTTCTATACCCCTTCTTCCACAAAGTTGGTAACCATGACAATCTTATCGACTTTCTGTTGCCATATCATTCTCCAAAATGGTGAAAAATCTCCCATCTGTTTTGACGTTGGGCCTGAAATAACATTACACAGTAGTTACAGATGTTATTAATTGGTTTTCATTGTTTGCGTCTGATTCAAATCATTGATTTTTATTTAAAATTCAATCGCCATTAAATTAAAAAAAACACTTGTGTTTCAGCTTATTTAATAACCGTTATTGGGTCATATTCCAGTTTCATTTCCCCAAATCCAGGCTGAAAATTTGTAATGTATAGTTGAACTTCAAGATTGTTTAGAAAAAGAGCTTTAAAGTGCACACAATAGTAGATGCGAAGTAATTTGCATCATATCAATAATATTTTTAAAGTTAAATGTTTTATGTGTTATGCAAATCATTTATAATAATTATTATAATTTATTTATTTAAACATTACAACTTTTTCCAAATGTAAAGTAAATTTAATGTTAATTTGTACGTATTATGGTCAATGTAAAAAACATGACGACGAAATGCGCTTTTTTTCACAGTATAACATGAAAAAGGACTTAGTAGAGGTTAATATAACCACCTAAGGCTGCGATGTAAGCGTTTCTCTGTTTATAGCCCTGAAATAAATTACGATTATATTGAGTAAATAGTTAAACATATTTGCTTAAGGTAACTATAGACAAAAAGTAAAAAATGAAGAAAGAAAAATGAATAATGATGCATACTTGTAAAACAAGGCAAGTGAGTAGGAATTTGGCACATTAATATGACGTGGTAAAGACCATTTTATTTTGTACTACTTACATCAATGTAACTGGCGTTAATGTAGTCTGTCACTCCACCGCGGACTATTACCCGAGAATCATCGTCTGAAATAACATAACATGCCATGAAGTTATATTATTAAAAGTTTCGGTTTGTGCTAATATTAACCACAAAAGCTGTTTTCTACATATATTTTATGCTTAAAATCCTAATGGAAAAATACAATCGTACATGGATAAACCCCTTTGTATCGATTCATTGGCATATTCAAGCTCATTTGTGAAACGTCATACTTCTTCATCATTCCTTTGGGTAGTTTCTGAAATAGTAAATGATTTATTTTACTTCTTTTATTTTTGTTTTATATTTTAATGTATAACGTTACTATGTGACACATTTGCATCAACACTTTCCTTAAATGATATTAAACTGTACCTGTTTTCTATATAAAGATGAACTCCGCAAACATTCGTCCTACCTCAAATTCTTCCTCGAAGTAGGTCTGGTTCTTTGAGTCAACGAACTCCATGAGCTCGCTGACCCTGATTTTACTCTTCTGTATTTTACTTGCACAGTTGTAGTACACACCTCCTCGTTCTTCAAACTTGATAGATTGGAGCCTAGCCGCGGTCTCATGTTCGTCTTAAAGATTGACGAGGACAAGAAATAACACTGTTTTACGTATCCGTGAAGGAAAATTATCATGTTTATTCACTTTTTGTATGATAATAAATAGTTTAAAGGTTTTTAGATGGATAGTAGTAACTGCCGTATCAACTGAGGTTCTAGTATTAGTAGTCTTATTCGTGGTTTATACCTTAAGTGATAAATTAAGGCTGTTTAATTAGATTACGAATGCCATACTTAACTTCTTTGCATTTCCTATAATTTGAACTGTGTTTACTATATTTTTGGCATTGTCAATAGCAAAACAATTCCAACTGACAGAAGTAAGAAACGATTGACGTTAATTTAAAGAATTTGAATGTGAAATACTTTTCACCATCATACAATAACGCAAGTTCAAAAACAAATGCATAAATACATTATGTTGTGCAATACATCGTACATAACTCCACATTACTTCAAAACAATATATATGCTGGATGTACAATCAAAATAGTATAAAACGCTTTGTAAATTTCCATGGGTTTATATAATCAGATAAACGATTGTAACTTGTAACCAACGAATGAGAGTTATTCAATTTTCAAGTAATTGTTAATTATCAATTCTAGGGAATAAAGGTTTCGGTAAACATTATTTGGTCCAAATGCTAACTTTACCAACTTGACTTTTATTCATGATATGATAGTTTGCAGTAAAACTTAATAATCGGACTAAGAAAACCCATTTCGTATATCTCTATTTATAATAACGCAAAATATATCAGACAATTTATTTGTATAATAGACTATGGCTACCAATTGAATCGTTTAATTGCGATGACGTTGCCTCGCCATCGAGGCATTTACTCAACAGAAAGGCAAAGCAAACTATGATTTTCAAACTGGCTATTTTTAATGTATAGTCTATTTGAAAAGACTTCTATTGATCAATAAACAACATGACAAAACTACCTATTTCAAGACCGTCTTCGTCAGTTAACAATGAGGATGGTTTTCTTGAAGGTGCGACACCACCGCTACGCCAAGACTGTTGATTCACTGTTGTACCATTCAAAGCTGTGTGGGTGGTGTCAGATACATCAAATTTATGAACGTTCCTCTCACCAGAATCTGAAGTCACACAAAACTTGTCTTAAGTCACCAAACCATTGTTGTTTTTATTTTATATTCTTATTTATTTGCTATACTGTGAAAGAAAGTGTGCAGTGGTACATATTCACAGTATTGTTTAAATCAATAAAAACACGATTCAGTGTATACATGCATTTTGCTAAAAAGGGAATAATCTCAACTGCACACAGGGGATTTTTAAGTGTGTTTCTTGACAACTGCATGGAAACGCAATAACGGCTATCATATTGCAAATAACAAACTTACTATTTCGCTGAACGGTAGCATAAACAGGCCCATCGTTCGATCCATTCAGCTCTAACAGGTTATCATTTTCGGCTGGCGGCATTGGGTTTCTGTTCCTTAAAAATGCATCAAAAGTACTTATGTTCATAAAAATATATATATAGTTAACGATTAACATTACGTAATTATAACGATTGTCAGTTCATATGAATATTCATCATAAGTAGACAAGTGACCGTTACTATTCGATGTAATCATAACAAACAATAACAACTATTTATATTAAAAATGTCAAAAGACTGGTATTTTAACATCTTAACGTGTAAATTGTCTTTATGCAAACTGTCACACTATTCGGAACTTTATTTCAATAAAAAGATTTCACTAATTATTACCTAATTCGGCAGAAGACAAGAAGACCTATCAGAAAAATAGCAATAACACCACCACCTGCACCGCCTGCTATTGCGGCAATAGGAAGTTCCCCAGATAATGATGTTCCGATTGCTGCAATGTTTACACCTACATGTAATAACTTGTTATCTTTCAAACCAGCTGACATAAATACAAATTATTTTAAGAACATTAACTGTTAGAGTGCTATTAGTAAAGTGTTTTACTTACTAGTATCACAGGTATTTCCAGAAAACCCATAATTGCAACCAAACTGACAGCTTCCTGTTGCACGTTCACAACGTGTGCTGTTGCTTGTCCCGTTTTTACAATTCACATGACATGTCTGATTACACACATTCCCAAAGAAGTGTTGCAAACACCCTGCACTACACTCTCCGTTATGATTACATAGATGGTTCAGACATCCCGATGGGCACTCAAAGTTACAATGTTCTCCATATTTCCCTAGCATGCAACGATCGCATCTATCTCCAGTAAAATTTTCCGAACATAAACAATTACCATTTCTGTTGCATTCATTTGAAACGCATCCTTGTGAACAAAATAACTCACAAGACGAGCCATATTTCCCAAGTATACATTTATTGCACTTATTACCGGTAAAATGTTCCGAACATGTGCACGACCCATCAGTGTCATTGCAAGTTCCGTCAGCACATCCTTGTGAACACGGCTGATTGCAATCTGGGCCATACCGCTCTGGAATACATTCATCGCAGGTCGATCCAGTAAACCCTTCCAAACATGTACATCTCCCATCCGTCTGATTACATTTATGATTATCACATCCGTTTGAACATGATGCTTCACAGGAGTATCCGTACATCCCTGTAACACACCTTTCGCAATTGTCGCCATCAAAATTTGCCTCACATGTACATGACCCATCTGTTCTGTTACAAACATGATCGACACATCCATCAGAACAATCATTGGTACAATTTAATCCATATATCCCTGTCAAACAGCTGTCGCATTTAGCTCCTGTGAAGTTACTCAAACATTTACATGTTCCATCCGTCTGATGACAAATATCGCTACATCCAAGTGAACAAGCGTCTTCACAATGATTGCCATACCATCCTCGTGTACATTCGTCGCACAAAACACCTGTATATTGTTTCAAACATGTACAATTCCCATTTTTTCTAATACATTTACCGTTGCACCCACGCGAGCAGTTAAATTCACATGACTCGCCATACATTCCTGTCATGCACTCATTGCACAGATCTCCAGTAAAATTCTTCATACATGAGCACGTGCCGTCTGACTGATTACATGTAGTGTTACATCCACTTGAACAAACATTTTCACAAGAAATCCCATACCTGCCATCCTTGCACTGATCACATCTTTCGCCAATAAAATATTCCGAACACATACAGCTGCCATCTGTTTCATTACAGTCTTGAGTGCTATTGCATCCGACTGAACATCGAAGATTGCATGAAGGACCATACCATCCAGAATTACATTGATCGCATGTATTACCAGTGAAAGTCATTTTGCATGAGCATGACCCATCTGTTTTATTACAGACGGTATTTTTACACCCTTTAGAGCATACATTGCTACAGTCTGCCCCATACATTCCCGGCTTGCAGGACTCGCATGTGGCATTATCTAAACATGAAGAGCAGTTAGGATTGCATTGGTATGTACAATTACTGAATGCATCGTAATATCCACCTATACACGAATCACATTCCCAGGGTGATTTACATAAACAGTTCCTGTTTGCACATATATATGTGTCACACTTTGCTCCGGTATAGCCAAGTTTGCAGCTTGTACATGTTGTGTTGGTGCAGTTCAGACATCTATCTGGACATGGAGAGCACAGGTATCCATTCATAAAGTATCCGTCCATGCATCCTTTACAACTTTGCAAATTTGTACATATGCATCCAGTAAAAAGACATTTTTGACAAGTTGTATCAGTGTTATTAAGTCCATACCCCGGTGGACAAGTTTCAGCACATACTGAATAGAAACAAAATATATGTAGGTCTGTATTAATTGATATTCTTATACTGAAAATGTTCGTTTTAACAGTATATTATACCCACTTAACAGTACCAACTTAGTTGTATAACATTCAACATAATATCTTTTGAAGCTGCAATATAAAATTATGATATATTTTTGTGTCAACTGTGCTATTTGGTGTTACCTAGTAAGTGACTGGTTTTGTATTAGAATAAACATTAATGTCAAGTGTGTATGTTTATTTGAACGTTTAGTTGGACTTTTGCGACGTTTTAAACTGTATTTCAGTCATGTCAATAGCGGACAGTTAACAAACTCGCACTTTTCCTGGGATAGCCAGTACTCCATACACGGACTTCTTTCAAAAAAGACAACTGCCCAACTTTTTACGATAGCATCAGGAAAATGCTCGTAGAAAGAAATCAATGACCTATCACAAACATGTTATGAAGTGATTTAAACCGCGATTCTCGTTTCGTAGTCGACCGCTCCACTAACTAACTCCAGCTAAGCAGCCCGGTATGTTTGTCAAGTATTTATTGATAGTGATTAATTGATATAACGTTATTCTTTTATTATACTATTCAATAACTTAATTAATGAATCAATTGCATGCGAAATAAAATTCTTAGTACATGTATTATGATGAAGAAGACACATAAATGCAATACGATAAGCTTATATTGTGCGATGCACATAAATTAGGCCATCGTTCGAACAAGAACACTTTCAACTGCATTAATAATATAACAAGTTAGTAAATGTGTTGCTTTTAATTATGATTGATATAACAATATAACCAGGTAAAATATGATTTTAATATTATAACGAGTCAGGAAAATATTAATAAAAATTAAATGACAACAACATTTACAGTTTAATTAAACGTGTATTATTTTATGATATAAATAATGTACATACCAAACGGCAGAAGGCTTGCTACTACATACACCAGTTTATCCATGCTGCTACAAATTTAAATGTAAAAAAGACAAACGATATTAATAAAGAAGTATGAAAATATAGTGAAAGCATGCAAAAAACATGTCGTAGGCAAAGTTATTAATACATGGTTATACTTTGATTATCAACTATACACATGTCTCTTCCTATGAAACAACGCCAAAACAAAGAAACGCATAAAAGTATGAGTACTAATTGTTCTGTTATATGACTTTTTGAACAATTTTGTTTTACAAACGGTGCCATTTCAATAAGGGTATTTCTTACCTCTTTTAAGTTCTTCAAAATATGTAAGTTATAGAAAGAAAACAATGTCCGTATTTATATTTTTCAGGTATTCATTAAACTTACCACGTATAGATATGTATACACTGTTTTATAATCGTAATTATAACAAATATGTTTTAAGTCGTCAAAACTTCAGCAATAGGGAAGTTGTTCGTCCTATAGAAAGCCAACATCTAAAAATGTGGGTGAATACATGCTTAACTTCCCTCTTTGGGGTAACCTGCAGTTGTTGGTATTATCAACATTTATAACAGTTCATGATACCGAACACTGTATACTTTAGTTTTGGTATCATATAATATAATACTACTGATATACTGTAACGTTTATACATACATGTCATGCATGTTTACTTGTTAATGAATACGATATTTTATCATGCATCTCCTATGCGATTTTCAAATTAGTTTCACTTTGATACGAATATGCCATGATATGCTGTTGATCTTCCGAATGTCATTTTTACATCATTATTTCTTAATTTCAGTTCATTAGTAGTTCCTTAGGTAATTGTGATCGAATGTAGAAATCATGAACGCAAACTCTGGAGTCCAATTTAACAAAAATGATTGGAACAAGAAGAAAGGATCGAGATTCAATCTGGAATAACATACAACGTGTTAAGTGTCTGCACAAAATTAGGGCTGGTCGGGTCAGTGGAAACAAACATATTGTTTTCTTCTTCAGTCTATAATGGCATATTCATTGACAAGTGCGATAAACGAACATACACGTACCAGAAATCAATGGAATTAAAAATAAAATAAAATATCACGTTTTTATTCTGGTTTATGAGTATACGTATCATAAATGGTAACTAACACGCGTTTTAAGTATAACTGCAATACAATTTGCTTTATGATATATTTTATCATGCGAGAGTCACTTAAAATACACTACTTGTATATTATAAGAGTTCTTATATTGTCAACTTGAATGCGTGGGTTAAATAACGTTTGCTATGTTTTGGTTTGATTGTACATAATTAACTAAATTAAGAATTTTAGCCTCGCATTATTGTAATGAAGCATCATTTACAGTTGTTAACATTTTAACAGACAATCATCTAAGCGGCAAGTTTGACATTTATATATAAAATCCAGGTATCCACGATTCGTCCAACACATTGTCATTTGTAAACAAAATGTTTGCTAGTACACTGTTGGCTTAACATGAATAATTAATGTGTATCTGTTACGCTAAGAACGTATAAGAAGCTTATTGATTTAATATAAAACAATCAAAAAAGATATTAGGATATGTATGCTTTATTATATGACAGTTAAAAGAACTACAATATACATGCGCGTTTCCATTTTAAATATGCATGCTGATTCTGAAACAATATCGGAAAATATTACCTTAAAGCATGCTATTTGACTAATGAATGTAACATATGTGTTAGTATTTTGTTACGGTTTCTCTCTGCAGTCATAAATACAAGTATCAAATGCGGGATGTTATTGGAAAGTTTCCTCAAAATTAACTTTTCCACGAACTACACATCATTTTAACACAGTTACAAGAACACAATGGCTAAATATAAACCGATTTCATTCACAAAAATACGATTTTTATCATGAGTAGACAACATTAATTAACGAGAATATGATTAACTAATATTATAGATTGTTTGTAATCTCAACTAAAAAATAATAAAATCTTACATAATCTATGTGTTCGTTGACAAGTGACTACACTGCGTTTCAACATATCTTAAGTAATCGGTATGTGGTAAAGCATTGTCTTCACATGCATGTTTTCACATGTTTATCTTTTCCATTTCGCTTAGTCGCAACAAATGATGGTATTTATCAACATTTTCAACTGTCTATGTAACCGAACTCAGCAAAAGTATCACACTGTATTACTCATAAACTGATACCATAACGTGAATAGATAATAGATTAGTATTATTTGATGTCACTACTGATAAAACGAGAAGGAAACTTAAAATCTTATTTAGTACACTTATATAATAACACAGATGCAGGCAACTCAAAACAGGTAGAATAATAGGTATGTTCTGGTTTTGATTATACAGACGTAACTTCATATAAAACAGATGCATATATAGTGTACGTGTGACATGTGTAAAATATTTTACTGCAATTAATTTGAGTTTACAGCTTATTCAAATGATATTCGCCTGTACACATGTTTAACAATCATCAGGTTGCGTTAAAAGTTAGTAAACAAAACCTTGTAATGATTTTCAGAAACGTGTGTTGACATGCACGGAACATATTTCATTCGAAACCGAAACACCGATATGTCACTGACCCGTATTAACATAAATGGAAGGTGTAATCTACACCGCAACAGTGTAATAAATACTTTAATCAACGACACAAATATAGCATTTAAAAGTTATCAGACTATAAAGACAATATAATTTAAACGTGTGAATATAATGATTATATACAAAATTACTTGTAAGTATACAAATTGCTTTTACATTTTTATTTGCTGTTAAAGTCAGTTTACATGATCAGGATACTGATGTTGAAACTCCTGTGTCCTAACTCACGGCAAATATGTATTTTAACACCGAAACCGAAACAACGATATGAAACTCACCCGTAACTCAACGAAGGAAGATGTAATCTATACCGCAAAAGTGTAATACAAAAATTGTATTAACGAGACAATTATTAGATTTTAAAGTATGCAACAATAAATACAATTGTATTAAGCGTGAAAATAATATAAAAACAATATGTTACTTGTAATTATATCTCGTGTATTGTTTTACTGTTATATCTATGTGCTAGGTATTTTTTTTTAAATACAAATCCGCGGTACAAACCAAGCTAACTTTGTTAAACCCCTTCAAAAACACCATAACATATCAACCGCTTTTTGAATGGATGAAACCATTGGTTCACACACGAGGTAAACTAATATTTCATAAATAATTACTGTGTTGTTGTTTAAAAAAGCTAGCACTTTCAGGTATTAGTGCATTGGTCACTTTTTATTATGAAGGACATCTTACTGCTTATAACATTTTTCTCATGCTGACGCAACTGTTTCAGTTCTTTAGGTTATAATGTGTTGGTTATTGCGGTAATAGGATTTCCTATGCATATTTATAAAACAATGAGTGAGATGGCAATCATAGGGTCGATAGGCCGTCGGTTATTATCAGAATAACCAACACTTAGCCGTTTATTCTTGCCATTATTCCACGAATTTTAATATAATTCGTCTGTATAAAAGTATATACTGTTTAATGGACGCGCATCTAATTTTCCGTTTAAAACATTTATATGTATTGTTTACTACTGTGAACATAATTGGCTTAAAAATGCAAATTAAATTTTAAATAAACTTAACAATAACATGTTGATGATTTAGAAATTAAACTTGTATTACTGAAGTGTTTTTACTAGGCTGCATAATACAGACATAATTCGTTTACTAGTTCACTAAATTGCGCGTTTACGCACATGCATTTTACTATAGAGGGTGATGGAATTTCCTGAACTACTTTTACAACATGATACTTGGTTTGTTAAAGAATATTCCACAATTATTTTCCTTCTTCGTCGATTGAAAGCAAGTCGTGATTCGCGGAAGATATATTTGAATGATGTTCAACATGAATTTTGCGTTGATGTTTCATTTTTTGTCTCCTTCTTTTGCGTTTGTCTATTTCTTTGTTTCCATGTTTTTGTTTCCGTGGAAGTGTATTACATACAACTCGTGCTAAAACGCAGACATAATAATTTGTTTTGCTGAAAAAATGATACTCTTAAAGTCAGCATACATTGCTTGCATTAATCGTTCACGGTATTTATACACGGTTTTGTATATTCAAATGTTTGACGAGATAAATGATACCATAACAATAGTTTTGTGCACTAAGTTTACATCTTTTGTACTCGTATCAGGAACGAAAATAAATCAAAGGCGTTCGCCAGGGTAGTCTAGGTAGGGTAGGCGGAACTTTTGCCATCGGCGCTATTGCACGTTTTGTTTACCTAGAAAACATCTAGAGCGTTTCAAATTATAATTACATGTAGTACGCTAGTTGAGTTGAGTAACAATTTTAAAGTTTTACCGTTAATATCATGTATATCCTCTAATAATCTAAACAGTTTATCTCCGGTTATAGAAATACTTAGTTGCTTACATTTTAAATGCATTTTGTTCGTTGCCGTGTATTGTTTAAATCATGTGGAATCTATTAGTTAAACACTTAATTTAATTATTTTATTAACATAAATCATTTAAAAAGCCAAAATACTCGACAATACTAAAAAGCCACCATAGCTTTTACCGTTTTAGATTATTATCCCCGTCGGTGTCAAACTAAATTTATTGTTTTTATGATGTCGTTCGTGCATTGCCGTAACATAAAATCTTCATACGAAATGACGTAGTTTTAATTAACCGATACCCGCTAAATACGTTAAATATTTTTACATAAATATTATAGTTGTTAAATACTTAATTTTTTATAAATAAAACGGGCTAATATCTTTACGGTGTACAATTTCTGATAATCCATATTGGACATGACTTTTAGTGTGTACAATATGTAACATATCTAATTTAAGCAACTGTTAAGTATGTCGGCGGTAACTTATTCAACCAAATGACTGCTTAATACTACCAGAAAGAGAAGACATGGTGGCATCATCAATTGTGCTTTATGACCACACTGTGATCTGCCACCCAGTGTGGTTAATGACACAATGTTGATAGTTTAGTCAAATACCTATAGAATGTATTCAAAGGCTTACATGATTTTAAGATTGATGCAAACAATCAAATGAAAAATATTGCATTTTATTTAATGTGGCAACGTGTTAATTTTCCCAGACAAATGCCATTTTGGTTCAGTTACCGAACACTGTATACTTTTTGGTATACTTTTGGTATCATATTCTACCATACTACTGATATACTGATACTGTATACATATGTGTCATGCATGTTTACTTGTTAATGAAATGAGATATTTTATCATGTATCTCCTATGCGATATACATATTATTTTTCATTTTTTGCGATAGCATTCTGATGATCTTCCACTTTTTTTTAAACTTCATTTTTGCCCTCTTTACTTAATTTCAGTTTATTTATAGTTACTTAAGCGAAAAACATAGAATGTACCAATCATGAACGCAAACTCTAAAGCTTAAGTTAACAAAAATGAAATAAGAAGAAAGCATCAAACATTCAACCTGAAATACAATACAAAATGTTAAAAGTCGGCAGAAAATAGGGCCGGTCGGGTACGTGGAAACAAACAAATTATCTTCCTTCTTCCGTCTTTAAGGACATATCCATCTACAAAAAACTATTTACAAACTTACACAAACAAGAAATCAATTGAATTAAAAAGAAATAATATAACATGCTTACATTCGGGTATACTAGTTAACGTTTAATAAAGGGTAACTAACCCGCGTCTTAAGTGTAACTGCGATACAATTTGCTTGAGTATCGACGAGAAACACCTAAAATACACACTTTATTATTAGAGTTATAGTTATGTCAATACACTATATTATTAGAGTTATAGTAATGTCAACTTGAATACTTGGGTTTAATTATGTTTGCTGTGTTTTGGTTTGGTTGTACATATTTGACTCAATTAATAATTTTAGCTTCGTATTTCGTGTTGAATGTGCAAAATGTGGTCATGAGAATTTATTTGTATTTGGTGATTGTTTCATAACGTATCTGCTCAAGCATCCTTTGCAGTTGTAAACCTTTAAAAAAGATAACCATCTACACGGCATGTTTGACATGTATATATACATGTGTGT
>NC_068361.1:61288541-61323541 GCF_020536995.1 Dreissena polymorpha
GCCATTCGAGCTCCAAAGTGTCGGGACACTGATACTATCGACTCAAGAACAAAAGATTACATCGGCAATTCGTATCTTAGGCGTCGATGGCATTTACCTTTTAAACGTCAATTGCATTAACATCAAACAGTGTCTCAAAAATGTAATCAGGCAATACAATACCATAATACAGCAGCAAAACTGCAATATAAATTGTTGTGTTTATGTGGTAATAGGTTACAGTATACTAAATAATCGTTTCATGTAGGGCTGTACTGTCTCAAAAAATATCATAGTTATCTCGAAGGCATGTTTTACACTTAAAACTATTGTTCGAGTTTTATCTTTAGGAGATAGTGGTAGGGCATGAATAGATGTTTACTACTTAATTCCTGAAATATGATAAACTTATAGACTAAAGAGAAACATTGCACACAAAAGATAACATTTCACTTGAAAACGGCAGGAAAAAAGTTGCAAAAACAATCGATCAGGACTTTTGTCAAGTTTTTTCTTGGTTCGTACATGACATATATTTTTTAGTGCACAAATCGATTCCGCTAAGAAAAGGTATGGCTATGGGGTTCTCTTATGCAAAATGTTTCATTTATTTTCGCTTAAAGATGTCGCTTTTACATTGAATTATATAGGGAAACAATTTAGTATAGTTTGCCCTTATAAATACTAGTATTAAATGCTGAATGTGTATGTTTTCTCGATTTAGTTTGTAATTTCTTGTAATCTTCAGTCTTGATTATTTTTGTATTAGCCCTATTAATACTAGATACTTGAATGTAGTTAGCATACATTAATACGCATTTGCTTTATATATGTCGAATCCAGTTTTAAGAACAGCAGGTTGATCATATGAAGACAACATTCATTTACAATTATATAACTTATGAACATTTTATTTTATTACTCTCTCTATTTCAGCCACATCGAAATAATCTTCTGTTAGAGAAAGAGATATGAAACTTTGTATTAATATATCCACCTTTTTCACTATGCCAAACTATACATAATTATATGTGTATATGGGCATTGCTTAAAAACAGTGAAGAACGGTGAATATGTTAACATATATACGACTATAACATAACTTAAGTATATCTTATATTTGTCTCAATGGAAAAGAATAATTAACACTTACCTCGTCTATGTGTTTGCTGACAAGTGGCTGCACTACATTGAAACGTTCCATTATAAATTTTTATGTGGTATTGTATTGTTTTCAAACGCATGTATTTAAGTATTTAACTTCCTTCTTTCCTGTAGTCGCAAACAATCTATGTAACCGAACACTGCAAAAGTATCACACTATATTACCGATATACTGATGCTGTTACGTTCGTAGATTATATCTGTTACGAGTGTTGTTATTTTTAACTGATGATCAAACGAGAGTTAATTAAAAGCTTTGAATGTACTCTAAGATTATATCACACATGCTTTCAACTGAATACCTTGATAAAATGTGAGTTTTTCTATGCTGATTTTAGTTATACAGACTTTACTTTATATAGAAACAGCTGAATGTTGTACGTGTTAAAAGTGTTAAACACGAGCCTATTCAAATGATATTCGCGATACATGTACACGTATTCGTTTTCAATCAATTTACTTTAAAAGTCAGTAGACAGTACCTGGGTAGTGATTTTGAAACTCGTGTCTCGACAATCACGGAAACTTTTATTTTATACACCGAAACCGAAACACCGATATGACACTGACCCGTAACTACTCGACGGAAGATGTAATCTATAGCGCAACAATGTAATATGAACTTTTATTTAATGCTTTCCGGTGGTTTATAGAGAAATATCAGTGAATTAAAACTGATAATTTCACTGTTTCAAACAGTGAAAATTATCAGTGAGAATTATCGATAATTTTCATTGTTTACTGTGAAATGACGTCATTTTTTTGACGAAATGACGTCATTATCCCAGCAAAATTCGTTAGTTAAACTCTAGAACAATGTATATAAACTGTGAAAAATGCATTAAATAAAAAGAAAATTTGTTGGATTCGGTGGATTATCGACTTTAATTCACTCGTGATCATAGAAAACATATATTTTCACTCGTGGCTGCGCCACTCGTGAAAATATTATTTTCTATGATCACTCGTGAATTAAAATCGATAATCCACCGGATCCAACAAATATCCTCTATTTATTGAGGAAATACAATAAACAGACACTCTTGTTTAAAAAGATGAATACAAAATAAGAATATCAATAGTTGCTTGTAATTATATCATTTGCATCTTCAATGCATGGTTTTACTATAATATTTATTTATATTTGTGATTTATAAGCGGCCATGTATCACGCTTTTGCCAAGAGTGAGTTTATTAAAAAACAAAACGTTCTTCATCGACTTTTCGAAGCGATAACCCAAAGATTATTCAGTTTTAATTGTGTTCTCTGTTGTGGTGCAGGTTTAGCTTTTGTGCTGTGTTATTGACAATAATTTACAAAAAGCGTTTTACAAAATGTGCTAGGTTTTGAAAAAAATCGCGGGTACAAAACGAGCTGACTTTTTGGAATCCCATCAAAATAGCATACCATATTAACCGTTATTTGAATGAGGCACGCATATATAAAATATATTATGATGTAAGTAATGAATGGATAGTAACGACATACCGTCGGTTATAACCACAATTGCCGTTAAAAACATACACACAAGAGTCGTCGGGCGTCATCATACCAAAGCAATTCAAATTGACGTCATTCATAAATATTGAGTGAATAGTCAATGTGACGTCACATTTATTGTTACATACTGTGAAAATAGTTTGCTTATAAATGCAAATTTAATGCCAAAATTAACTAAAAGATAACATGTTGGTTAACTTAGATATTGAACTGTATAATGAACGTGTTTTACTAAACTGCTTAATATAGAAATTATTCGTGTGTAAACTTAAAGAGCCTGCATTTTACAATTCCATAGAACTACTTTTACAACATTAGGCTCCGCTCATGGTTTGTTGTAGAATATAAAACATGTATTTTCCTTCTTCGTCTAAAGAAACGAAGTCGTGTGATGGGCAAGAATTATATAAAAATCATGTTCAACCTGAACTGTGCGTTGAAATTTCATGTATGTCTCCATCTTGTTCGTTGTGTCTATGTCCTTGTTTCCATTTTGTATCCGGGTTAGTATATTACATACAAAGCGGGCTAAAACAAACGACACTTAGTGGCTTAATAATTCGTTTTTGCTATCAATGTGTGGCATATCATGCTCGCCAATGTTAATCAGATGCTCTGTAAGCCTATTGACATGTTTGGCATGAATGAATTGTTTACGATATTTATATTCGGTCTTGCCTAAGTCTTGTCTCTTTTGTACTCGGATCAACAAATCAAAATCGATGCCGTTACCAGAAGCATATTTTAGCACAGGCAGTCTAGAATGAGGTGGATGACTGTTACCGTATACCACGTTTTTAACACATAGAAAAGATCGATAACTTTGTTCAGGTTACTTAAAAAATGTTTTTACACGAAATAACCCGAATCATTTGCATTGTAAAGCGGCCCATCCACAGACAATATCATTGTCAATGTTATTGTCAATAATGAAGATTGACAATAAAATTGATAGCGAATGGATGATATTGAAGACACCGTCAATGTATTGATGAAAATCAGAGAGCTCAAATATTTATTGACGCATTGTCAATTTTTATCTTGTTTGAATGATGACCGAAGTACAAATGAACAAAATATTGATAATATTTGTGTACACTTGAGAGCAAAAAATATTCTTTCAACATTATTGAGTCAATAAAATTGACAATGATATTGTTTGTGGATGGGCCGCTTAACTGCATTTAGCTAGTAAGTTTCGTTGAGTAACTACTATACGCTTTTACCGTAATTACATGATTATCCTGAGCAAGTAATCGAAAAAGTGTATCTCTGGTTATGGTTACGCTTGATTGTTTACATTTGAAATACGTTATCATGGTTATGTTCGTCGTCGTTAATTTTTGTATCTAGTAGAATTCATTTATTTATACTTAAAAACTCGTGAGACCGAACTGTGGACTCTTTCTTCATTTCTTGACGCTCAATGATTAGCATTCACTCCGACGTGAATTGAAGAGGAAGGCACTACTGGAAAATGAAGATTTGAACTCAGTTTTTCTCTTAATGATGGTGTGCTTGATAGTGCGCCAAATGGGAAGTTCGAATTTTTTCTTTAATTTGCTTTTATTTTCTTATGCAGTAAATGTCATTCGTATATATGAAAGTACATGAAGAAACTGCATCGTCGAGATTAAGACTAGCTACAACGGGCAAATAGTTTCATTGTAATGACATTTTAATGTTTCCATTGATAATGGTTTATTCGCAGGTTTGCGACCTAATGCATATCCATCGCTATGGTTACTTAACTTGGGCGGAAAAAAAACGTAAGTAATAAAATGCTCTATTTGTTAAACAGAAATAACTTAAATGGAACAAACTTAATCAAGTGCGTTGTTGAGGTATTTTTAAACTGAAACTCAAACTACCGAATAAATCTTCCTTCTTCGCAAAATCCACCATTCACTAAAATACACCGATAAAACTAGGTTATGTACATGTGAACATGTTGTTCTTTTGTCTTCAAACAAAGAGATGCGAAAACTACCAGGATGAATATTATATTCAACCACAAAAAAGTGTACAAATACTTATTTTTATTAAAATAGCAAAACACGCAAATAATGCATAAATACCGCCAACATGCAATTATATTTCCGGATTGTGCATTTTTATTGTATGAGGCCTTTTCGTAATAACCATTAAATACTCGCGCAATAAAGGAGTACATCATTGCGGTACATTGAGCTTTCTCTGGTTTGCGTCTTTCTTGAATTATGAATTGTACTAATATTGCATTTTGTCTATGATAGCCACAAAGACCATGTAATTGCAGTTTTGGATTGTCGTTGTCATATATATAACAGACTTAAAATCATTGTTTGCGGACCTGCAAAAATTTGTTACATGTAATCGCTCGTTTACTCCATAAAGTAACTCGCAAAAAGTTCCCAATAAAAAGACTTTGAACGTTTATGACTTTAAGCAATAAATCTTGTATGACGCCGTCAACTAACATGGACAGTGGCTATTCAATTTGAATGTCCTACTTGGTTATTAAGTTTAGTTTCACTATGCCTCTTCAAACATGTCGTGAGCAAACGATATGTGCAATGTCTACGAAATATGTCTGGATGCTCACTCAATTGAATTGAATATATATAGTGGGAAACACTTCGAATTGGATTTCGAGTATATACCTTAGGTGAACTTCAACGCAATTAAAAATTAAACGCAATAAACCTGTTGATGATTTTCCATGTTTAATGATTTAAACACGATACCATTACTTATATTTTACATTGTTTCATAATGAGAATCATCGGCGCAAAACACTGACTATATTAACGTACAACGTCTGTGATAATCATATTTCAATGATAAAATATTTGTTAT
This sequence comes from Dreissena polymorpha, assembly GCF_020536995.1. NCBI lineage: Eukaryota > Metazoa > Mollusca > Bivalvia > Myida > Dreissenidae > Dreissena > Dreissena polymorpha. The sequence continues at coordinate 61,294,024 of NC_068361.1, forward strand.
TAAAAGTGTCTTATCGACGAATTTCAAGCATTAACCAGTATTCTCATTTTCTAGCAAACACTGAACTGAATACGTAAAACAAAACAACCAAATATAATATATAAATAATATATTTCTAAATATATTACCAAAAATTGCATACGCACCACAACATAACGTTATCAAGTTCATGAACCTATGGTTAATATGGCATAAGATAACATAGACGCACATATAAAATGATATAGTGAAAATAAATTATTAAAATATACACATGTATTTTTATATTTTCAGTTAAATACAACCGAATCATTTGTTTCATATGGCTCTTTTCGCTTCACAAAATATTACTCAATCACACATTCAACCCATGAAAATAAATGTTAAGAGCAAAAACTATGTTTCAACAGCAAAACGATATATTTAATTTGCTCACATTTTATAAATTAATCGTAAACATCACGAAATAACATAAAAGCAGAATCACTCTAAAAATATGTGTTGTGTCTCGTTAATACGTCTTCACCTTCGAATAAACTGGAACATCCCTGTACAACGAACATGTTGGGAAAGACTGGTTTTAACGCGACTTCATCAATTATTCAGTCCGAAAATAGTAAGGAACATATGTATTTACACCCTAAGAAAGGTTATGTGTAATCTCGGTTAAAGTCGCGGAGGAATCAGTGATGAAATTATTTGATTCTCAACACCTTAACGAAAACGTTGAGCGCAATAGACATTTTAAGATTTGTAAAGAAAATCTAAAACCGTGTGATGGTAGAATAATGTTTATCTTTACTGTTCTCAAATACTCTCAATAACAGGTATCGATTCCATATCGAGATTAAACACATAAGAATGTGTTTGTTTTGTTTTTAACAAACCTTACATGACCAACAAAGAGTACACATTAAAATATCATCCGGACACTAACACAAAAGCCAGCAGTCCTTACAGTGATAAACACATGAGCATTATATATAAAAGTGTATATTTAGAACGAGAAATACATAAATACCTGCACACCAAATAACACAATGCCAATTAGTACTAAAATAATTATACCATATTCTGATTATGTTTAGAGTCAGTGAAAAAAATGAAAGAAAATGCTATTTATGTAAGTAAGCATTAAGATTCGATATACATATTTGTATAAATTTCAGTAAAACATAATCATCATTCAACTGTTTGACGTGGACACAAAGTTTATGAAGGATGATGCGTTGAAAGCACTGTTTTCATATTCTTGCGAATACGCTTCGGTAGCAGGGGCGTTATCGACGGAATCTGTAGCCAATACAACTAATATAATATAACCAACTACATAACATTTATATTGTAAACCAATATCTTAAAAAGAAACATTTATAAAAAACGCGTTGTGAAACAAAATTTGTTACAAATAATAATAAACATACCCTCTGATAATCCAGCGTAAACGTGCATATCTGAAACATCAGTTCTTGGTACATTCGACTCATAGTCGCAATGTGTCTGTCTTATTTGACGCCTATAAATATTATACTTTTTACAAGTCCATAAACATATACAACCAAAGAGTATTTACAATAGAACATTTCGAAAAATAAAGTTAACACATACAAAATCAGTGTCCCTTATAGCAATAGCAAACATTTGAACGCTTCATGTGGTCTGGTAACATAAATTTAACGCGGTACAAAATGCTCGTGTTTTTTTTGTGTGTGAAAATATATTCCATGTGAATGTCACGCGCCGATTTCCGAAAATTTACGAGCGAAAGCGAGATTGGCTTCGCGAAGCGTCTGTAGCACGACGTAGTTCTCGTAAATAGGTCGTTCTTCCGACGCTGCCCGAAGCAAGTCTCGCGTTCGCTCGCAAATGTTCAGATTTCGTGGCGGGAAATTCGCATACAATATATTGTGGCACAAAAAATAAAAACGAGCATTGTGTATGTCGTTTAATCAATGTTACTATACATTATCTAGCGTTGAAAGTTTGGCTATTGCTATGGGGAACACTGATTATTTATGTGTTAACTTTATTTTACGAAATATCTCGCGAAATATTACGTTTATTTTATGTATTTGTGTGATTTTATATGTATATTAACACTAGGTGTCAAACAAGTGTCCTACTTCAGTTAAAAAAAATATCTTTTTTAAGCATTATGGTCATAAATACCGTTTAACCCAAAACACCACAAAGATGCCCGTGGCCAAGACAAGTGCGATAACTGCAGCTGCTACACTTCCACCAATTGTTGCTGCGGATCCAGAGTTACTGCCGTCATCTACAAACGTACGGTCTATAAAATCACCAAACAATGCTATAAGCCATTCGTTGGGAAATCGATCGGCAACGACACCTGTACGTTTATCTACGACGATAATGTTAATACGGATTGTTAAGCACAACCAGATACGTGCCTATATAATGATGTTTAAAACACCGATTTGCTAACGAAAATAGTAATCCATTAACAACCAGTCTATTAACTTAAATAGGCCATTGACACACACAAGGACTTAAAATATACCAATCGCATCTGTTCTCACGTCCGGTTTTGTAATTGCATACCCTATACAACACCATATGCCATTGATAAGACACCAATAGCTTCGTTAGTTTTCCTCCTTTTTTGCTCTCTACGTCAAGATTGAAAAAACTATCGTCTTGTGAACACAGAGAAAACATATCAGTGCCGTAGCAGTTTTGTTGACAAGGTGTATCTCACTTTTTTCTGTAGAAGTTTGTAGCACAGCATAGACAGCTATCCCCGTTGGCTGTACATGACTGACTTATGCAAACTTCATTCAATATAGCATTTGGAATAAAATATCGTTTTTGAATAGCAAACAAAGCGTTCACCATCTGAGTGACTTCATTCAGAACTGTTTGTAGAACATGGGGCATTGCAATTGGGTAGTGGTATAAGAAGAAGAAAATCGAGTCAGGTAAATCGTGGTACCTAATATTTAAAAAAATTATATTTGGCTGATGACTTTAATCAAAGAAAATCACTAATTTGGGAAGATTGAATTCTACTAAGCTCGTGGAAATATGGTTTACTTACAAATATCGCAGGATTTTCCAGAAAACCCATAACTGCAACCAAACCGACAGCTTCCTGTTGCACGTTCACATCGTGTGTCGTTTATTGTCCCTTTTTTGCAATTCACAGGACATGTCTGATTGCATACATTCCCAAATAAGTGTTGAACACATCCATCACTACATTCTCCGTTATTATTACATAGATGGTTCAGACATCCCGATGGGCACTCAAAGTTACAATGTTCTCCATTCTTCCCTAGCATGCAACGATCGCATCTATCTCCAGTGAAATTTTCCGAACATAAACAATTACCATTTCTGTTGCATTCATTTGAAACGCATCCTTTTGAACAAAATAGCTCACAAGACGAGCCATATTTCCCAAGTATACATTTATTGCACTTATTACCGGTAAAATGTTCCGAACATGTGCAGGACCCGTCAGTGTCATTGCAAGTTCCGTCAGCACATCCTTTTGAACACGGCTGATTGCAATCTGAGCCATACCGCTCTGGAATACATTCATCGCATGTCGATCCAGTAAACCCTTCCAAACATGTACATCTCCCATCCGTCCGATAGCATATATGATTATCACATCCGTTTGAACACGATGCTTCACAGGAGTATCCGTACTTCCCTGTTACACACCTTTCGCAATTGTCGCCATCAAAATTTGCCTCACATGTACATGACCCATCTGTTCTGTTACAAACATGATCGACACATCCATCAGAACAATTATTGGTACAATTTAATCCATATATCCCTATCAAACAGCTGTCGCATTTAGCTCCTGTGAAGTTACTCAAACATTTACATGTCCCATCCGTCTTATGACAAATATCGCTACATCCAAGTGAACAAGCGTCTTCACAATGATTGCCATACTATCCTGGTGTACATTCGTCGCACAAAACACCTGTATATTGTTTCAAACATGTACATTTCCCATCTGTTCTATTACATTTACCGTTGCACCCACGCGAGCAGGTCAATTCGCATGACTCGCCATACATTCCTGTCATGCACTCATTGCACAGATCTGCAGTAAAATTCTTCATACATGAGCACGTGCCGTCTGACTGATTACATGTAGTGTTACATCCACTTGAACAAACATTTTCACAAGAAATCCCATACCTGCAATCCTTGCACTGATCACATCTTACGCCCATAAAATATTCCGAACACATACAACTGCCATCTGTTTGATTACAGTCTTGAGTGCTATTGCATCCGACTGAACATCGAAGATTGCATGAAGGACCATACCATCCAGAATTACACTGATCGCATGTATTACCAGTAAAACTCATTTTGCATGAGCATGACCCATCTGTTTTGTTACAGACGGTATTTTTACACCCTTTAGAGCATACATTGCTACAGTCTGCCCCATACATTCCCGGCTTGCAGGATTCGCATGTGGCATTATCTAAACATGAAGAGCAGTTAGGATTGCATTGGTATGTACAATTAGTGAATGCATCGTAATATCCACCTATACACGAATCACATTCCCAGGGTGATTCACATAAACAGTTCCTGTTTGCACATATATATGTGTCACACGTTGCTCCGGTATAACCTTTTTTACAGCTTGTACATGTTGTGTTGGTGCACGCCAGACATCTATCTGGGCATGGAGAGCACAGGTATCTATTCATAAAGTAGCCGTCCAGGCATCCGTTACAATTCTGAACATTTTTACATGTGCATCCAGTGTAATAGCATTTTTGGCAAGTTGTGTCATCATTATAATATACATATCCCGGTGGGCAAGTTTCAGCACATACTGCAAAGAAACAAGATAAATGTGGGGCTGAATTCATTGATATGCTTATACTGCAAACGTTCGTTTGAAAAGTATATTATACCCACTAAACAGTCAGATGACGGTTAGTGCATAACTAGCTGTATAGCATTAATTAAAAATATCTTTTGAAGCTGCAATATATAATTATGTTATGTATGTCTGCATTATCTGTGCTATTTGATGTTACCTAGTTTATTACTGGCTTTGACTTTTGCGACGTATTGAACAGTATTTTAGTCATGTCAATAGCGGCCAGTTAACCAACTTCACACTTCCTGGGATAGCCAGTACTCCATGCACAGACTTCTTCCAGAAAAAGACAACTGCCTTACTTGACACAGAAGTAGAAAGAAATGAATGACATATTCCAAACATGTTATAAAGTTGGGCCGGTGCTCTAAAGGTCACAATATACTAAAATATTTCCTACACAAATTCAATGTGAAAGCAATAACTTTAACAAAAAATAAAGTCAAACTTTTGCGCATAGACATCCCCATAACCATACCTTTTCTTAAAGAGCATTCCAAGCCGCAATGATTTAAACAATAAAAAAGGGGGGTCATACGTTATGCAAGAAAGAACTCGACGCGTATCAGCGGTCACTGTTTTATGGCCATCTATTTACCGGCTTCGCACCAGTTGAGAAGGGTTTCCCGCCATCTGTCAAAGTCTCATGTAGTCTCCAACCTTCAAGCAAAAGAGTGCATTTTTGTTAAACATCAATGTTTTCCCTACCACATGCACAAAGAAACATTCTAAAATAAAGCCATGGCAAGTGCCCCTACAGAGAATTGTGTCTTCTTATAAATGATGTTCATGTTTTTAGAGAGTATAGCATTGCACTCCAAAATATTTTAGTATATTGTAACCTAAAGGAGAAATTTATTCTGATTAAAATGTGTTTTTCTTGCATATTATTATCTTCCTATGCATATTGCAGCCAAATATTAAGTTTTGCTGGATTATCTGTCCATTTGGCCCTTTTATATCATATTTTCACACCCAGGTGTTTTCGGTCCGAAGAAGGCAATTTTAGGCCTGTTAAAGCTTAAATGTCCCTTTAAGATTTAAAGTTGTTGTGTTCAATATATGCAACAAAATACCAAAACAAACCAAATGGACAGGCACGTGGGGCTTATGCCGGGTTGGGAAAGAATGAATTTGTTAGATATTTTCACTCAAAGCAATTTTGATAATGCCTTTTTTGTTCTTTTTTTTTTTAAATCACCCCAAAAATGTCAATTTCAAAGCAAAACAAATCCAATTTCATCACAGACAAATAGGAAATTGGTGAAAATGAGAGATCAAAGATACTTTGAAGTGTAGAAATCAATAAGCTTCCAATAACTTGTTGTTTCGCACCAATAAAAGTGTGAAATCTTGAAAGCGCCTTGTTGCTCGGAGCCAACTTGTTTACCAGCTGCCAATGATATATTCTAGCATATAATGTCATGGGTGCCTTTAAACTGCAGAAGATGGTCAATATTCACTGCCAGCTCTCATTAAGAGGTTAAAGAGAATACAAAATGTCATATTTTGGGCACAAAATAAGTACTTTTGACTATTTTTATGGTGGCAATCTGGTCAAAATGGGGCTTCATAACCAAGCCAAAGACAAAAATGCTCATTTTGGGGGTCTAGAATGGAAGGAAAGGTTAAAATGAACAAGACACACACATGTAGGAAAGCAATATAAGCTTAGAAATGAGGTTTCATGTTGTAACAGGGGCAGAAAGGCAGCTCAGATCAATGCAAGCTTCCTGAAAGGGGTTTCTGGTACTTCTTCTGGGGACACAGCTTCCCGCAGAATTCTCAACACAACAAATATCATTGATCCATGTCACCTTTGTATGCAAAGACAAGCGAATAAGGTCAATACTTCCCTTAAATCGCTGAATGAGAGAAGGATGTACCAAATAAAAAACACAACTGGTTGCTGAAATGCCAAATTTTGGCAAAAAGATCCCTCCAAGGTAAATAATGAAGGGGAAACTTGCTACAACAATCCTATGTTTAAGTCGGGCGCCACATCCTTTCAAGCCGGGACCATGACTGTAAGCATGTTGTGAGAAAACAATACCAAACACAAGCTAATTGTAGGGTTACAAGTAGCATATGAACTCAGATGTACTGCATACATGCTTAGGAACAAGGATAAACCTGTTAAGTGCCAACTTCCGCTGCCAACAAAGCACGAGCTTTACGTGTCAGGACGCGGAGCTATCAATACAAACTGCACGGGGAATTGCACGACGGCAAGGATTTGAGTGACCACAAACCTTATTATGACAGTATTTCACACCTTAAGCATCATAACTATGCTTATTTGCTTGTGTACATGATAATAATTTAGTAGTATTACCTGTTTTGCCATCAACAACCCTTCTCCAGTTGCCCTCGGCTAAGTCCCAGACATTTCTCTACTTGAAAAGGTCAAAATACCCAATAGAAATAGGTATAAAATGAAAAAAGAAAATGCATTTATGTATTGTATGTGTATTTCTATGAATAATAGCAAGTGATAAAGCTTGTTATGTTCATGATTGAACTAAATATGAAAGCTGGCTCAGTTAAGTGTCTGCTGCACTGTCCAAACTGTAAAAATGTCCGCCATTCCATGTCGGTGAAATGGGGCTCTGTTTGAATGTTCATGCTTTACGCACAAGCTATTGTTGCGTTACTGGATCACGGAGTCCCTGGCGTTGAATTCTGACTTCATGTTGCACATTAACGCTACACGGTCAACCAGAATGCCTTTGAATTTCAGTCGGAAAGCAATTTAGCCCTTATTCGCCTATATAAGGGTGGGGGGTCAACTTGAAAAACAACTATTCCAGATCGAATAATCTGAATTCATGCATTTAATGCACTTATATTCTTCTCTTTTGCTAAGAAATGACCAATAATCAGCTTTCCCAGTCATATTTTGCACTTGCAGATGATATTTCATTTTTACCTAAAGTTAGTTTAGGTCACAATATACTAAAATATTTCCTACACAAATTCAATGTGAAAGCAATAACTTTAACAAAAAATAAAGTCAAACTTTTGCGCATAGACATCCCCATAACCATACCTTTTCTTAAAGAGCATTCCAAGCCGCAATGATTTAAACAATAAAAAAGGGGGGTCATACGTTATGCAAGAAAGAACTCGACGCGTATCAGCGGTCACTGTTTTATGGCCATCTATTTACCGGCTTCGTACCAGTTGAGAAGGGTTTCCCGCCATCTGTCAAAGTCTCATGTAGTCTCCAACCTTCAAGCAAAAGAGTGCATTTTTGTTAAACATCAATTTTTTCCCTACCACATGCACAAAGAAACATTCTAAAATAAAGCCATGGCAAGTGCCCCTACAGAGAATTGTGTCTTCTTATAAATGATGTTCATGTTTTTAGAGAGTATAGCATTGCACTCCAAAATATTTTAGTATATTGTAACCTAAACCGCGATTCTCGATTTTATAGTCCACCGCTCTACCAACTGGGCATAGAGGCCCGGTACGTTTGACATTGATTTATTGACTTTGATGTATTGGTATATCGCTATTCGTGTATAATTACTCTTAAACAACATCTTTAATTTGTAAATTACACGCAAAGTAAAGTTCTTAGTACATGTATTAAGATGAAGCAGGTTCATTAATGCAATTAGTACAGCTTATATTGGACGATGTACATATATTAGGCCAACAGTCGCACAACAACACTACCGACTGCATTTGCAATTAACAATATTGAAAGTACAAAAATGTAGTTCAATGTGTTGCTTTTAATTATGGTTATAACAATGTGAATGGTTAAATATTATTCAAATATTAAAACGAGCCAGGATATTTAAAAAAAGATCTAAACACAACAATATTTACACTTTAACTAAACGTTTATTAATTTATGATATAGAATGTACATACCAAACGGCAGTAGGCTTGCTACCAAATACACCAATGTATCCATGTTGCTACAAATTCTAAATGTAAAACATATAAAGATCAACGTTACTAATAAAGAAGCAAGTAGTGAAATAAAGTGAAAAGCATGCAATAAAACCGTGTCGAAGGCAACGTCATCAATATACAGAAACCTTAAATGTGCTTTACAAATTCAATTATTAATTAAGTTCTCTGCACAAAACATGTTATGTTATATTTTGATTATCGACACATGTCTCTCCATATAAAACAAAGCCAAAATAACGAAACGTTTAAAAGTCTGAATACAAATTGTTCGCTTATATGATTTTAAGAACAACTTTGTTTCACCAACGGTGTAATTTCAATAGGGTATTTCCTTCCTCTTTTAAGTACTTAATAATATGTAAGTTTACGGAAGAAAATAATTTCCGTATTTATATTTTCCGGTATTTACCATTAAACTAACCACGTATATATTTGTGTCTAGTTTGTCATAATATTAATAAAATTTCACGTATTTTTTACAAATATGTTTAAGTCGTCAAAACTGCATACATGTTTAACTTCCCTCTTTGGTGAAGTCTTAAATCTTGTTGGTATAATCAAAATTTATAGCAGTTCATGTTATTGAAAACTGTTTACTTTAGTGTTTAGTTATTCTACCATACTACATGTAATGATATACTGATACTGTAACGTTTATACATACATGTCGTGCATGTTTACTTGTTAATTAAATAAGATATTTTATCATGTATCTCGTATGCTATATAATTATAATTTTTCCCTTTGATAAGAATATGCCATGTCACACTATTGATCTTACACTTTTTTTAAACATCATTATTTAATTATTTTATTTTATCATATCAATTAATTAATAGTTACTTAAAGGGGCCTTTTTCTCGTTTTGGTAAATTGACAAAATTAAATAAAAAATGTTTTAGATTCGTTTTAGTTATGATATATGTGAGGAAACAGTAATACTGAACATTTATTATGCTCTAAAATATCCATTATATGCATCTTTTGACGATTTGAAAACCTGAAAATTATAAAGCCTTGCAACGCGAAACGATTGAATAATTTAAAAAATTCTATTGTTGTCGTTATATTTTGTGATACTAAAAGGATTACATATATAAAGTAAAAAATACATCCAGTCATAGCATGAGCACGGATGGCCGAGTGGTCTAAGCGGAAGACTTTTACTCCAGGATTCCAGGGGAAAGTGGTTCGAGCCATGTTCAGGGTTACTTTAAAAAAATTGTTTTCTTGTTTTCTTGAGATTTTTAGGTCAAATGTTAAAAATTATCAATATAAAGCATTTAATGACACACTTCAGTACATGCCAACATCTGATAAAAGGCTCCTTTAAGCGAATGTGATCGAATGCATCAGTCATGAACGCAAACTCTGTAGTTTAATTTCACAAAAAATGATTGAAATAAACAGAAAATATCGGAAATTCAATCTGGAATACCATACAAAATGTTAAGGGTTGGCACAAAATTAGGGCCGGTCGGGTTTAAATCAATTAAATTAAAAAGGAAATAATATAACACATTTAATTTGTATTAGTATTATTATTAGTATTACTTGTTCGGGATTTGGGATCGTCAATTTATTATAGTACAACACTCGAGAGATGCGCCGGTTTCAACTCTTTTATTTATTATGGCGAAACATGGCTATACATTCATCCATCGCAATACATGGCGTTACATGGTGATTCTCTGCAAATAGAGGTATGAAGATAATAAATACCAGGTTCAAATCGTTATCAAATTACAATTGCTAATACATAAACATAGATAAACATAAACATAGATAACATGTTCAAAAATGTTTACTCTTTCAAATCATGTAGATCTTATATCCTATAGTAAACTATCGTATGTAATTAATTATTACTTAAAACAAAAGGAAATATGCGTGTATAATAAAATATATATCAAAACTCTTACCAAATGTTGGTGTCTTATAATTTATTAAGCTTCAAATCCTGAATAATTATGTGTTTGCCTTATCCATCGGCCGTTGCCGTCAACTTTTGTTTTTCTACTGACTGCAGTTTGTTATGTGACGTCGACGTAAAAAAGGCGGCGACTTTAACTATACTATTACTATTAACCATACTATTAAGCGCCAAAAGTAAAAGCGCGCTCAATATAAAGTTAACATTTTAACAATTTAAAAACTAAGAATTTAAATATATACATTTAATTCTTACAGTGCCCTCCACGAAATCTCTTAATTTAATATCATAAAAAGAAGTCAAAATTCAAAAATCCATACAAAATACACTTATCAAAAGGTCACAAAAAATAAATGTTTTATATAAAAACATATCAAAAATGAAAAATTCAAAATACCATCAAGCCGAATCTAATAAAAGTATTGTGTACTTAAACATCTTAATCAGTGCCCTCTAATGAACATAACTTTTTTAAAGGTCTTAAAAGATTTGTGCTTCTAGTTTAAACTTTTCATTTTCGTACAAGCCCATCCCTGCCCTTAAATACTTCGGTCACTCTGCCTTACTGGCCACTGTCCCCTGGGGTTGTTGTCATCTGCGACCAGTACTATGTCACCGGCTTGTAAGTTTCTGGTTTTCCTTTGCCAGTTTTGGCGAATTTGAAGAGTTGGCAAGTATTCTTTCACCCATCGTTTCCATAATACGTCGCTGAGGTATAGTATTTGTTTCAACCATCTTCTGCTATATATGTCGTCTGCTTGGAAAACTCCTCTTGGTATACTGAGATAACTCTTCATTAATAGTAGCATGCTTGGTTTCAATGCTGAGATGTCTTTTGATTTTCGATGCTAACAGGGTAGATAGGTCTGTCATTTATAATCCTTTCGGTCTCGGAAATCAATGTTTATAATTTCTCGTCTGTAAAGAGCTGTTCATTGGCAAGGGATTTCAGTATGGTGCGCGTGGACCTTATCATGCGCTCCCATGCTCTACCCATGTTGCTTCCTTATGGTGGGTTGAACTTCCATTCTACGTTGTTCTGCAATAAATATCTTTTGATCTTTGACTGGTTCAACTCTTCTATAGATTTCCTCTGTTCTTTATCTCCGCTGACTAGATTGGTACCGTTATCACTGAACAATTTTTCAGGATATCCTCGTCTCCTTGTAAAGTGTTGGCAAGCCGCTAGAAACGATTCAGTGGTCAAGCTGTGAGCTATTTCTATATGGACCGATCTCGTCGTCAAACAGGAAAACATGCAACCATATCTTTTAACGCTGGATCTACGTTGTTTTACCATCAATGGTCCAAAGTGGTCCACGCCTACGAATGTAAACGGAGGCTTCGTCTGCTCTTGGGAAGTAGTGCCATCTGCTGGATGATTAACGGACCATGCTGTCTCTTGCAAATAATACATTTTCCAATCGTCTTCTTGACAGCGCTAGGACAACGTAGTATCCAGTAATTCACTCGTAATTCAGCATGGTGTCTTCCTACATGTCCATTGTTGTTATGGCAATGGCAAATAATTAGCTCTGTCACGTGATCATCATGTGGAAGAATAATTAAGGCTTTGTCATTATTTATGGGGAGTTATCTTCAATACATTCGAATGAGTCCGTTTACCAGTATTGGATTTAGCATAGCTGACCTGCTATTCTTCTTCACAGGATTGCCTTTTCTAAGGCCTTCAATTCCCTGCATAAAATGGACCATATGTACATGTCGTAATTTTGCACGTGTAGCGTTTTGTGGATGTGTGTCGTCTGCAAAATACTATGAACCTCTGTGGCCAGGCAACCGCTCTGAGCAACTTGTTCCAGTCAGAAAAGTGGTTGGTTAAGTCGTCGATATTTGTTCCGGTGAACGATGCTGTGGTGTTGATTACAACTTCGTGCTTGACTTCCGAGTCTTCGTCCGCTATTTCCGCCAAGTCGTTTCATTGTGCACTAGGTACTCTGGTCCTTCAAGCCAGGTCTTCAAACTGCTGAAGTCATGGGGATCAACGCCTCTCGATGCTAGGTCTGCGGGGTTGGATCTGGAGTCAACATAACGCCATTTTTCAGGTTAAGTCAATTTGTGAATACGGATAAGTCTGTTTCCAACAAATGTCTTGAAACGGCTTGTTGTATTGTTGATATATCACAGGAGGATCATTGAATCAGTCCAAAAAACTGCCTGGTCAATCTTAAAGTCAAGTTCATCTGTGATCATGGCATACAGTCTACACGACACTACGGCTCCACACAACTCACGTCACGGTATAGATGACTGCTTGATCGGGGCGAGTCGTGATTTTCCTAGTACAAGCTTGCAAACGATCCTATCATGTCGATCTACTAATCGTAAGTATGCACATGCGCCGAATCCCGCCTCGGAACCATCACTGAACATATGCAACTAAATATTCTTTATTTTATCGAAGTGTTTCGGTTGGTAACATCGGTTTATTCATATATTATCCAAACAGGGTAAGCTTGCTATCCAGCGTTGCCAATCGTCTTGCTCTTTCTGTGGTACTGCATCATCCCAGCCTATTTTCTTTCTGCAGAGTTGTTATACGATAATTTTCGCTCGCACTGTTACTGGGGCTACAAATCAAGTGGGTCGAAAATAGCACTAACTATTGAAAGGATGCAGCGTCTTGTCAGTGGCTTATCAGCTATTTTCATTGTGAATGTTATTCCATCGTCATTGACGTTCCAATTAACTCCAAATGCACGATCACACGGAAGCGCGTCTTTCGGGTCGAGACTAATAACCGTAGCTGCACGTTCAGATTCCTGAATTGTATTGAGTACCGCTCTGCTGTTGCTGATCCACATTGTTAATCTAAAACCTCCAATTTTCACCAATGATTGCAGATCCGATGCTAACTTCGATGTTTGTTCTTCGGAATCCACTGATTTCAGGCAGCCATCTACGTAGAAGTTTCTATTTACGGTATCTACAACTTCGTCTGGGATTGTTCCCGCGTTATCACTGGCTGTTCTTTTCAATGCGTACGCCGCGCAGCTAGGAGATAAGGTGGCGCCAAACAAATGCACCTGCATACAATAAGTTTTCGGACTTTTGGAGATATTCCCGCCAGACCACCATAGACCGCGAAGTGCGTTACAGTCTTCCTCACACACGCGGACTTGATGGAACATGGCTTCTATATCTGCAGCTATGGCTATCTTTTTCTGACGAAATCTGGTAAGTACACCAACAAGACAGCTTATCGTGCCAGGGCCCTGCAGAAGTTGACTATGCAACGAGATGTCATTGTGTTTCGCGGCACAGTCAAATACCACATGTACCTTTCCCGGTTTATTTAAGTTGGTCACGGGGGGGTGGGGGTAAATACCATATCCGTTTTTAGTCTTTATCTTTATCTTCTACTTCTTTCGCTTATCCCTTGTCGATGTAATCTGTAACTGTTTTGGTGTACATGTCATGCAATATTTTGTCGCTTGAAAGTTTTCTCTTCAGTTGGTTAAGACGTGCGTGCGCCAACGCCGAATTATTCGGTAGTATTATGTCGTCTGCTCGCCAAGGAAGTCCCATCTGAATCCATAATACGCAACGCTCTCTTATCTTCAACTGACATCGAAACTTTCTCGCAGTGTGACGCGTCATTGAAATCTGACGTCCACATACGTTCAAGTTGCTGTTGCAATATAACCTCACTTGATTGACCAAAGTTGATATTCGCCGTTTGTTTGGGGTGCTCTGTTCGGCTCGGTTCTATGCTGGCTCGAGGGACTGGTCCACGAACTGCCCATCCAAGTCTCGTCCGTATGGCATATGGTTCGTGGCTGCATCAGGACGCACTTCCAGGGGTATATGTGCTTCGGGAAAATCAGTGCCAATCAATAGTAGGACATCGTTTACTTTCACTTGGGGAATATGCAGGTCGGACAAGTATGGAAACCCGCTAATGTCATCAGACGTCACAACAGACTGTGTGGAGATTGGTAACTGCTTGACCGTCCAAACGTTATTTAGCTGAACGCTGCCGCCACTTCCGGAAACAGGACTCACATTAAGGTCTACTTCCTGTCCATGAGTAGTACTTCCGGTCGAGCTGATAGTCGATATCTGGAAGGTGACGAATCTACTGCGGAGGTTTAACTGGTGGATCAATATCTCATCACAAAGTATCGTTTCTGCACCATCGTCAAGCAGCGCATAAGTTTGACAGAAGTGACCTCTCCTACCCTTAATAGTTACAAGTATAATCCCCAAACATATCTAAACAAATGACCCATTTACAGCTACACAATTAACAGAAAGTTGCGAAACAACGTTTACTGGTTTGACCCAACAATGCAACAATGAATGATGTTTTCTTGTACAATCAGATACAGTCCACATTTTGTCACGTCTACATCGTCTTGACATATGATTGCGTTTAAGGCAATTAAAACATAGTTTGCATTTTGCGACATACTTCTTTTTATCTTCTAAAGACATACTTTTGAACTTATCACAAAACGCTAGGTCTGTACATGCACCTGAACAGCAATAACAGTTTCTATCGATATGATATGTGCTTGACTTTCTGTTGATGTAAACAGGGTAGTGACTACCTTTAACAATATTTCCTGACAAACCATGAGGCGGTTTACTGTCTCGGACATTTTCTTGTTCAACATCTATACCATACACCGAGCTAGCCACTCGTGATCTTTCATAAACAAATTTTGTCAAATCAAAGAAACTAGGTTTTCTGCCTAACTAAAAAATAGAGTGTGTTATTTCTGCCCATCTAGATCGCAAATGCATAGGAAGACGTGTAACAATTCGCTTCAAATTCTCAGAGTTATCTATATCAGACACAAATCCTAGTTGTGAAAGTGTAATCTGGCATTTTTGCATATCAAGCGCTAACTTGAAAAGCTCATTCACATCAGAGGTCTTTACTTGAGGACCGTGTAACAACTTATCAATGTGACTTCTTGCTATAACATGCGGCCTTCCATAGCGAGACTGCAAAATCGATTTAGCTTTGCTATACCCTACATTTGAGTCGAACAAAACACAATCTTCTATGCATGACCTCGCTTCACCTGTACAATATTGTATAATTATAACTTAATTTAAGTCTATTATCACTTACTTTGCACTCTACATTTGTCTCGAAGTTCTTTATAAATTTGCAATAGTCAAGTGGAGAACCACTAAATGTTAATAATTCAGGTTTGGGCAAATTAAACCCTTCTTGAAGTAGTGAAGCAAGTCTCTCAACGTCCATACCGGAAGCACTGTGTCTGCTATCTCGCTGCGTCACGCTCACGCGCTCACCGGAAGGTTCGTCTGCTGCGTCGCGATTCTCCGTGAAACCACTGTATAATCGACGTGATGTAGAAGCTCTGTCGGTTTCAATAATCGGTGAAGTGTGTTCACGATGTACGTCGCATTCGTGTATCACCGCACCTTCGTCTGCCCATACAGATTCCTACAGCCTCGCTTCCGCCACGATGCTTTCTTGTGCAAGCAGACGTGTCTTATCCTGAAGCTCCTTTTGCAAGGATTCTAATTTGAGCCTTTCTCTCTATAAAGATTGATGTTCTTTCAACGTTTTAAGTTTTTGTTCTTCGATCAGCCGTTTCACTATTGCGTTTCTCAACCTAGATGTTGATGATGCAGCATTTGATATTGAGTCTACTTCCACGGGGGTCCATTGCGAGTATCGTTCTTTTAATTCCACAAAGTTTGTTTTACAACTTTCAAAACTTTTTTGTAGTGCTACTTTGGTTTCCGGATCTTCGCAAAGTACGAAGTACTGGAAATACGCTGTTTTAAATTCTTCATATTTGTCGCACAGTCGGCCAAATAGCTCCCTCACTCGTATTGTGTTTTCTGGTGATAACATCTGTATTTCTAGTTCTTTATATAATTTTGTCAACTGCCCAAGATGTGCGTCTCGACTTTTCTTCGCTGTTGTTACGTTCATTTTGTAGATTTTATATCTTAAGTTCCGTTGAAAGTTCGAGAATTGTTCGGGATTTGGGATCGTCAATTTATTATAGTACAACACTCGAGAGATGCGCCGGTTTCAACACTTTTATTTATCATGGCGAAACATGGCTATACATTCATCCATGGCAATACATGACGTTACATGTCGATTCTCTACAAATAGAGATATGAAAATAATAAATACCAGGTTCAAATCGTTATCAAATTACAATTGCTAATACATAAATATAGATAAACATAAACATAGATAACATGTTCAAAATGTTAACTCTTTCAAATCATGTAGATCTTGTATCCTAAAGTAAAAAACTGAACTATCGTATGTAATTAATTATTACTTAAAACAAAAGGAAATATGCGTGTATAATAAAATATATATCAAAACTCTTACCGAACTTTGGTGTCTTATAATTTATTAAGCTTCAAATCCTGAATAATTATGTGTTTGTCTTATCCATCGGCCGTTGCCGTCAACTTTTGTTTTTCTACTGACTGCAGTTTGTTATGTGACGTCGACGTAAAAAAGGCGGCGACTTTAACGTGACGCCATACTTTTTAGCGCCAAAAATAAAAGCGCGCTAAATATAAAGTTAACATTTTAACAATTCATAACGTATCTGCTCAAGCATCCTTTGCAGCTGTAAACATTTTAAATAGACAACCATCTACTCGGCTTGTTTAACATGTATATAAAATGTGTGTGTATCATTTACAAATACAGGTTTGCAAGATTCGTCCAAAACATTGTCATATAAAAATAAAATGGCATTTTCTTTAAATATATGCCTATACTAGAGGGCGTCTATGGGAATGTCTCTCATGTAAAAGCCAAATACAAGACAACAATATTTTAGATTGATTGTCTTCGGGGATTTAAGCCCTATCGATATAATCTTATGTAAGCTTACGCGATATGAAACTTTAAGGAAAGTAACCTCCATTCTTATCATGCCAGACTGAAGTACAGTGGAAAGTAAACATATATACGGCGATAACATCAGTTCAGTACATTCAACCATAAGTTATTGGCAGGGGTGGTGAAAAAGTTTCTGTATCGCTCATTACCCCTCAAAGCATGTATGAACTATATAAATTAAGCAAGAATTAACTTACATTATTAATAACAACATTGAAGGGATTGTGGGGACATATTGTATATTATATAACAACTAACAAGTATGGAAATGCCAGCTGAACTGAATCTTAACAACTGAAAACAAGATGGCATATGCCATTCGGTGCTCACCTGAGACCCGAAGGGACATAAATATGCTGAGAAAGTAGTTTGAAAAATGCTTCTTAATAGACTTATGGGGAAAACTCCAAAAATACCTGGCAGCCAATTTTCAATAAACCACAGTCTTTTTTTCAAATCAGCACCGATATCATAACAATATAATGTTATAAGAAACTTTCATGATGACTGGGTTACACATATGTCTTCTAGGGTGTTTCAATTGTTAAACACTGAAGATTGGTATAAAATGGCATCAACATTGTTCACAAGCTTTCAATTTTATTTAATCTAGTAACCTTGTTTATAATCAAATTTGAATCAATTACAAACTCATTTGATATTGTATTGGCATTTGGAAAAACAATCAGACAAACTTTCATGAAAATCGGCCAAAAATGTCTTAAATTAACCAAGTGACCTTATATGACCCAGTTTCAAAGTTTTAGTAAAATTGAGCAATAAATGAGGCATTTCGAGTGTTAACAAGCTTTATCTTACTTATTGGTATAACTTTTTAGTCCAGGTGTCTTATTTCAAACTCATTTGAGATATTGGTGAGAAAAATGTTCTGAGCAAGTTTCATGAAGAGTCTTTTCTTTAATTTGAGGTAATGACCTAGTTTTCGATATTTTTTGTCCTCAACTAGAGTTTCCGTTTGGTTAAGAAATTGGTTATAGCTGTAATAACAAATAGTTTTGGATTCAGATGCGAAGTAAATATACTACGAGCGGGATTGCAATCATCGGTAACTACCACCACTCTGCCGTTTATTATTTCGAATCGTTCACGAATGTATGTATAATTCGTCTGTATAAAAGAAACAGAGTCCTTTGTTCTGCTAAAAGCATACACACGTGAATTTAAGAAACTTCCTCATACCAAAACACTCCGATATTACGTTATTCATAACTATTGAGTGATTCATTGATATTGCGTCATCGACATTGTTAAATAATGTGAAAATATTTTACATTTAAATGCTTAATTACATTAATGACTGCATGTTGATGAACTAAATACAAACTATTTTAAACTTGTATTACTGATATTTTTACAACGCTGCTTGTTTAAGCACTAAACGATTTTATTGATTTTACTTTTACAACATTATAGGCTCCCCAGATTCTTTGATGAAGAATCAAACACACTTATTTTCCTTCATTTACCATATAACCCAGGTCGCTGAATGTGGCAGAATTAGTTGTCAACCATTTCAATCTGAACTTAGCGACGCTATTTTACTTTTTGAATCTTTTTGTGTTTTTCCTCTTTAAATATTCCCATGCGGTAGTAAATTATATACACCGCGATGTTAAACAATAGAGACTTAACGGTTAAATAATTTGGTCTTGCTGTCATCGTATTTTTGTTATATGCTACCTTGTGTTTGCTTCTCAAATCTGGGACATAGCGTGCGCAAATTGTTATCAGATGCTAGTTATCTATGCAGACACGTCCCATGAAAATATTGTTTACGGTTTTTATACTCGGCGAGAAATGGTGGGGTGGGGGCGCCGTGATCATTCTGTACAGGACACAGGGACACCCTTTTTGTAGCGATGTTAAGTACTGTAATAAATGCTTTCACGTGGACTGCGAAGAACATGATTAAATATACACGAAAGAAACAGGTAGAGAGACGAAGTTTAAACTTGTTTTTCAATTTTCGTCATTTCCATTTTCAGTAACATTCATTATTTTGACATATGATTCTCCGAGATATATATTTTTGGTCATCAAATGTAGGCGAGGCAACTGCCTCAGCGTGATTGAAGATATTTTCATCGTTACAGCATTTTCATATTTGAGCCTTGCACTGGGGAAATCGGGCTTAAATACACGTGCGTCAAGTATCGTCGCAGATCCGTACAGGCTAATCAGGGACGAGACAAGACTAGATTGTCGTTTAGAATAGACTTACTTTTTACGAACGAATAAATAATCGCGGAAAGTGTCGTCACTGATTAACCTGCGCAATAGGCTAATCCGGGGCGATAATTTGAGCACATGCATTAAGCTTGCCTTTTCAAAATCGCGACTCATTTTCATATATATAGGTCAGTCTTGGGTTAAGGGTGCCGTGCTAAAGCGTATCCGTCACAATGAATAACTAACTTTGGAAGAAAAATCGCCATCCGGTTCAATTATTTATGTATAGATCCGCTGATACGAGCACTGTTATATGTTATACGGTTTTGAAAAACGATATGCGCAAACCTCCTAAAAGTAACTGAATTTTTTACATGAAGGATTGTGTACACAATGTGAAAAACTCCGTACTGATGCCTAGCATTCTACTTCTACAGTTTTGTTCCGGTCTGCAGGAATCGTTCAGTTTGTCTAAATATTTCTATCCTGCATACACTTGAAATTTAAAAATAATAATGGTAATTTTTTTTCCTATAATTGGACTATGATTAATTATCTTTAAGTCCTCGTCTGCAATCTGTCAATCACCCGATAGAGGGCTTTCTCGAGATCAACGTATCTCGGGTCATCCCCAATGCCGTTGATTGACAAGTGATTGGTCAGGTAGGCGATACCCAGGGCGTTCGCCTCGTCACCTATGGCAACCTGACCCCCATGCCCGGTGTGACCCACGGCGTCTTGGCCCTGAAGTTGAAGGATAAATATGTTGTAGAAAATAATTGAAGGATAAATATGTTATTGAACAAAGTTGGTTGATAAATATGTTGTATAAAATAGTGTGCTGCTGCAGCTTTACGCAATTTTGATAAATCCTCACATATTTTCTCAGATTTGTGTGTCTTATATCCTTTTCCAAATAAATGCTAGCACATCAAACTTTTGAATGGTCTAAGTCAAGTATAGTGGCCATAAAAGTATATTAAAAAGCTTGATCAAAGGGTACAAAACCTGTGACTATTTGCCACTTATACTGGAATGCTTACTAAAAATGTATAACGTTTTGTAGTTAAGTGGCACACGTATTTTTGCGACCATGTAAATGAAATGTACAGTATAACGTTATTTATTTAAATAATGTTATGTTTCCTGGTATGAGTTGTATTCTATTTCTCTCTTAAATATTGACAAAACATTTAAAAGCAGCCAATATTTTAGTCGCTTAAACAGGAAGGAAGTGTTAAAAGAAAACTAGAACTACATGTGTACCACACATTATTAAGATACTGTATCAGTTTTTACTGTACTGATCATTATTATTAGAATGTACGGCGACATTGTATGTGTCTTTCCTTGTTTCAATTTCTACTCGCATGAGCCTCAAATGCATACGTTTCACAACCGTTTTATAATCGTATATATGGGCCGTGTTCTGTAATAAGGGAGTTTAATACACGTGCGTACGAACAGGCTTATCAGGGACGACACTTTCCGCTTGTATGGTATTTTTCGTTTACAGAAAGTCTCTTCTTTGCAAAAATCCAGTTTAGGCGGAAAGTGTCGTCAGTGATTAGCCTGTACGGACTTTACAGGCAAATCTGGGATGTCACTCTACGCACATGCATTAAACCCCCTTTTCACAGAGCGAGGCTAATATTGTTTCGTTTGTATTGGCCGGATTCCTCCAGTATTGAAATACCCCTTACTAGAAAGTGCATAGTTTAATTAAAAAATATTTACCGATGTAAAAATAAAAGGTGGGCCAGGATATACCTGAAGCGCTGACCTGAGTTGAAATTAACCATTTGTTAAAGACTTGAACCTTTAACATTGCTTTTGACTCGACTTGGCCTTTATTAAAAATTGATCTTGAATTTTGTAAAGATAAACAATCTTTTAACATCAATGCTGAGTCATACAAATAGTTGTTACTACAGTGGTATTATGTTTTTTGAAGTTTTGACCTGGTGAGCTAGTTTTTGGACATATGTGACCGAGATACGATTACTGCCAAGGTGATGTCAACTTGGCATTAATTGGCTTCTTAAGTGATACGAAGTTTTTGCTAAGATTGGTTTCAGTGACCTAATGTTTTAACATTATCGAGACTCGAACTTGTCAAAGATACTCTCAAGATAATAATTCCGACCACGTTTCATTAAGCTTATGTCATAACTATGTTTTCTACGGTGGGGACACTATTTTAAAAGATTGACCTGGTTTTTACTCACGTAACTCAAAATAAAACTTGTTATAGATATTACCAAGACAAGCATTCCAACCAAGCTTCATCAAGATTGAGTCATAAATGTGGCTCTTAGAGTAGTATCAAGTTTGGTCGCATATTCGACCTATTTTGCTGGTGTTAAGACAAAAGTAAGCCAGATTCGAACGTTTCCTAGATATTGTCAGGGATAACACTTTGACCAAGTACCGTCAACATTAGGCCGAACATTTGGCTTCTAGAGTGGTTACAAGTTTGTATATGATTTGACCTGGTGTCGTGGTATTTGGTCAAACATGTTCAAAATACGAAATATAAACTGTAAATAAAGCAGTCTTTCTGACCATTTCTTTTTCATCAACATAGGAAAAAATAATGTTGCTTATAGAGTATTAACGAGCTAAAAGTAGCTTTAATATTCGGCCTGGTGATTAATGTTTAAGGTACACCTGACCTAGATTCCAACTGGTCTAGGTATGTATTAGATTAAAAGAATGATTTATTTTTGTCCATAATGAGCAATAAGTGTGTCTTCTAGATTGGTTACAATGTTAATTCTAAGATTTGACCTGGTAAAATCTTGTTCTGACCCAGATTCAATCTTGGTTTAGATATTATTGAGATAAACATTCTTATCAAGTATCATTGACATTGGATTAAGAAACTATGGATTCTAAAGTGTTAAAGAGACAAACAATATGAATAAACTTTAAAGAGCTAACCATAAGCACTCCGTTCTAAGGTAAGTTTGATAAAGATGTCCGACATGCTTACTTTTGGGTTCTTTCTATAAAATGTTCCAGGTCCAAAGCTCGTTTCCTCTCCAGTGATAAACACGGTGTCTTTGCCAAAGATAATAGGCGTGGACAGGTTTTTGATACTGTCACGTGACAGCAACGAATCTCCGCCAACTGACCCCCCATTGGCAATTATTCCGTAAAGTCTGGCCAATCCACGAGCCGTTCCTGTTCCGGATGCAGACGATATTGTTACCTCGCGGACTGTAGGATTGTTTAACGTTTTTGTATCCTGAAATTTATATGTTAAAATGTGCACATTTAAGACAATAGGTTAATCAACATTCGTATTTTCTGAATGGCAAAATACACGCATAAATCTCAAATTCTTTCATAAACCAGTTAAAGTATGAAAGCCTGTCAATAAAGATGTCGTATGTGTAAACCTTTATTTAAAAAACATTTTTACACAACTGAACTAAGAAACAAATACACTAGTATGTTAGTTGTATCGCAATTTTCGCATTTAGTAAGTCGGCAACAATTCATGTGAACAATTCCTTTAAGATTTTGTGTCATCGAATAATTGTATTTCTTATTAACTCATAAATACTCGCTACATGTCACCTGGGCGTATTCTATAATAGGCACTATAGACTTCGCCATGAGCGTGTTAGGCTGGGTTATAATCTGGAACATGGGAACGAGGTATCGTGGAAAACTGAGAGAGTCAATAAGCAGTTGCAGCTTCGATTTGGTGACCAGTCTTGCCGAGCGTCCAAACTCGCACTGGGGAGTGTTCATACCGAAATCTATACCTGCAAATACAGAATCCGGTAAGGGCAGTTTTTAATGTCGCCTGTCGAAGATGAGGTCTAAAAGCAGCAATAATTTACGACACTCGACAATGAACAACGATACACGACACATTTGAACTTGTGATTGGCTCATGGTGCTTGGTTGTTGCAAACACGATTGCTCTGGAAACGCGACACAAGATAGTCCACGAGACGTACGATACAACAAAAACCAATAACACTACATTTTAGATGCTAACCTTTTTGTAAAAACTATGAAGTGTTGTAAATTGTCGATTGTAGTTATCGCCAGGTGAATTGATTGCCGTATGTCGACTTCAGATTCGATAGCAACCCCCTTAACGGGTTCCGTATGCAAATGAGGTTAACACCATGTCAAACACAACTAGGTATTGAATTATTCTATTATAATACTGAGGTTACTATGTGTTTACCTATGAGCTTTATTGATACGTGTGTTTAAAATGTGCAATATGATGTCATTCTTGGCGTGAACTACAATATAATATAGCACTTCAACAGCAGATGTGTCAGGGATAACAAAACAAAATATGGAAGGACCTAAATGTTTCAATTATTAATAACGAAACATCGGAATGTTTTCTGCTGCAATCGAATACGTATTATTGAAAGTATTTTTCTGATAGCACTCTTTAAGACGTCAGCTGCCTTTCAATACCGTAATATTTGCCCACATACCGAAGGGTCTTCCGATCAGATCTTGAAAGATGGTTGCCGTGTCTCTATGCCGTGGATCTGCCCTCTGTATCAACTCGTCCACGTACATACCAAAGGTCAACGAATGGTAACCAAACTGCGAACCTGAAACACAATGCCCGCGATTGAACAGCTTTTATATCGATCTACAAAAACTGGACCAAGATATAACATTAATTAGTTTGTTTTTGAATATTTTTCTTTGATTCTTCACTTTGTTTAAAGTTAACATCTAAAAAATCTATTGAATAGAGGACATGAATAAGACATTTCAGTTTTTGAGTAGGCATAATTGATTAGTACGAACATCTAAGATTAGTTATCTTCAGTCATTTTATATTTTACGTGGTATCATTCACATGCCAGTTTATTATTTGTAAAGTGTATATTTGTTGCATATTAAAAAATGTGTCTTAACTTTATTCGTCGCATGAATTTTGCAGGTCCATGGTCAAGATCTTTAAAACGACAATTTAAACTTTTGGTGTTTCCAAAAGTAGACACATATGATCAGTATGTTTGTGAAATATGCGACGAATGCAAATGAAGTGAATACTTAACTACGAACCTGCTTTGCGTATATGCTTCTTCGAAAATTGTATCTTTAAATATATGTGTCGTACGACTTTAGAACTTAGACCGACCAATGATAACATAAATGTCTAAAAACCTAAAATCGTTCCTTAAATGACCAGATAGGTCCCTTACCAGGCGGCCAGGCGGGCGATTGGTCTGCAAGAGTCCTCAACCATTTTGCCCTGTCATCGATATACTCTCGAAGAGACAGCGGCGTATCCAAGTATACAAGTCCGGCCTAAAACAGAGCAACAAATTTACATGAAACTTCACGAACATTGCATTGTATTAGACACTCATAACGAAACAGTGAGATTCATGAGTACGGCAATGAACTACAGTGGCACAAATAAAGATTAAGAAATGAAGAAACATGTAGATTCACGAGTCAGTCAGTAGAGTCAGTAGAGCAGCATGATAAAACATAAAGATTCACATGTCCGGACTCGAAATCAAGAAGCACGAGAAAACATTTAGGTTCATGTGTCTAGCCTTAAAAAAGAGCAGCCTTCACGATACCGGCCTTGAAAAGAGCGGCATGAAGAAACATTAATATAACGATTTCCGGCCTTCAAATAAAGCCAAATAAAGACATATTAAGATTCGTTGGTCTGGTTCTGGTCTTGAAATAGAGCAAAATAAAAATCACTAGTATCGACGGGTCCAGCCTTGAAATAGAATAATACATTCAAAATGAATAACACAAAAACATAGCTATTCACACGGGCAGCATTTAAATCGAGTAACATTGAGAACAAGTAGGATTCATGAGACAGCCTTTAAATAGAACAACCGAAAGAGGAAGTGGGATTCTCGGTATGATGTATGACTAACCTTATTCACGTATAAGAACAATTTTGGTATGGCTATATTTGAACTTAATCCGTTTTTTTAGAAACAAAATCATGTAAACGGTCAATAATGCAAACGGTATTGAAATCAATAAATATAGGATCAGGCACGAGTTGTCATATCATACCATATTTTATTAAACGAGTTTAGGAATTTTGTTAGTAAGCGAGCCTTTGAACGAATTCCCTGGACGAGTTTAATAAAATATGGTATGATATGACAACGAGTGTCAGATCTTTTTATCATATGCTTTTAAATGAGCAAATTAAATAAATATTTACGCAAACATAATGAATAATCCCGAATGTTGTTTACATTTCGTGACGTCATTTGACATTGCAACGTCATTTCAGCAAAATAGAAAAAGGCGATTGGTCAATAAACGAAAACTAAGCCAATTATAACGCTTAAAATTGTTGTATTACACATGTGTAATATAAAAAATATGTAATGGTTGTATAACATGGGAAACAGGGTATAGCATAGACGTTTTCTAAGATCAGACCAGTTGTATAGTATAATCATTGCAGCGAAATTATGAACGTGAAATAGCAGATACACAGTAATATCTGAATTAACTACGGAAACATATTAATGATGAATCTACGTCGCTCTCACATATACAATTGTGCTAACATCACGTTTCATGCATACTGGACCACTAAGCTGCCTTCAACTTAGTTCCAGTGCCAATAAGAGATAACAAAACACGACAAATGACGGACAAAACGGGATGACACACGCTCGCAACGATCACCTCACAAAGAGCACGATATTTGTTTTTAAAGCATTCGTAAACAGTATATGGCTTTGTCGGAGAGTGGTGGATATAAAGCGTATTGCTTTATTGGAAAGGCTACCAAGACACTTAGTATTCATAATTTGGTGTTTCTATCAATAATGATTGGACGAGATCTATATACGCCCACGTATTCGATGTAGACAGAAATTAAATTGAAAAAATTGAAATAAAAACGATCGCGCATATATCATAAACTCTCGGCAAACGAATCAAAATTTATAGTGTGCAATCTAGCGAGTGCACAAACGCCGATATACCCTTTGGACAAATGTTCGAAGAAATAAATTTCTGTTTCCAGAATATTGACAAATTCATTTGGCAGCTTCTGTGCACAATGGTTTTAAGCGCTAAATATAGCCACCACTTGGTGGTCTTGGGTCGAGATTAAACATAATGAAATAGTCCGAGCACGCGCAGTTAAATATGGTTGGACAGAACTGTTGAAGTCAAGAGTGTTCACACAAAAAAAAATATTTGACCTAATAGATAACATACTTGTTGAGGACAAGCTACGCACGACAAAAAATGTCGATACAATAACAACTGTTAATTGTGACTTTCTGCTTAGGTGTGCTAAAATTATGCAACATGCGTCGTTCATGCAAATATTTTTTATCAAAACTGAATTCCAGTGAGCTAACCTGATGACTCATCAGCATCTCTACGGTGATGTTGTCCTTCCCGTTGACAGCAAACTCGGGCCAGTAGTCCTTCACAACCGATTTGGGGCTGATGATCCCTCTACCAACAGAAATAGATGGCATGTAGAATTCTCAATTCAGTTATTCTCACCTTCCAATCAATCAATGTTTCGTAAAAGTTAATACATTTTAAAATCATTTTAATACAAGAGGAAAACATATCTAAAAAAAGCCGTTTATCAAAATTGAAATGTTATTTTTCTAACTACGGCCTTGAATTATGACCATGACATGGAAGGTCATTATAAGCTTTTTATGTGAAACACGTCGTCTGATATGGATCAAGATGTGTGCGAATGTTAAGTTTATCTCAGATAATAGATACAAATCAAAAAGTAATAACAAGAGATTCTAAAAAATTCACAACCAAATATGACTTTGACCTTAAATTACCAACTGCTGTTGTGTACCCAATCGGCGAACTTATGTCTAATTCTTTAAGAAGAATAACAAAACAAAATTCCCCTTATGGAGAAAGAGTCTATTTTCAGTTTACGATCTTTAAGCTATCGTTGTTTTCTTTTAATTTGTCAGTTTTGTGTATAAAAATGATGGAAAAGTACGTAAAACAAATAAATATAGGCTAACATCCTGGTACATTTACGACCAAGATTCAGTTAATGTACATCATTGAGTTGATTTAAGGTTTTCAAAATGCAACAGAGAAGTATATATACGAAATACACGAATGCAATCTTGTTTTAAAGTGCAAGTCCTGATGTATGTTTATGAACCTTGCCACAATACACTTCAGCATTTATTCGGCAAATTACACATATGCCAATTAAAGACTCGTGTTGTTCAAGATTAAAGGTAAATTAATTGGACAATTCAACCGCAGTCGAGTATTCAATATGTGCAATAATAGACATGTTTTACAAATAAACTTATGCTTCTTGAAAAATATTGTAAAGACATTAACAATGATTATCTGTTAGAAATGTGAAGTCATCTAAAAACTAACGAGTTAATTATTGCCTGTTAATCTGACTTGTCAAAACGTCGGTTTATTTTCATTCTGATGGTTATCCGATTCCTGTCATTGAAGCCGGGGTATCCGGAGTTTTACGTGTCAGCGTTTTACGCTTACGGAAATATTTCCGGAGATATTCGTCAAAGTAGGCGATGCAAAAATTATAAAATGAAGACCAGATAAGGCTGGCAGCTTTTTTGCTTTTAAGGTATTTTTCGCTTTTTTTTAAATTGGTGATATGTATGTATTCATAACTCGCGGAATGTGGAACAGCGCCGAAATTAGTTTTCGAAAGAAGAGGTTTCAATGAATTCATAAAAAGATATGGATTCAGCCTCTACGAGTTTGGCACAAAAGTTCATTTATTCTTACAGCTCCATCATTTTCACAATTAAGATAGCGGCGACTCCCTTCGTACAGGAAAAGGCCACCGTGGTAGTATTCTCTGTCCAAGGGCGATAACTCTCTGCATCTGCGTACCCACCCCACACGTCAATCACAGGCCTGCCCTTGTAATTAACAGCAAACGCTCCTCCCTTTTCCTTCCCGCTTTCGACATTTTTCCTGCCAAAAAAACGACATATAACATGTTTTGCTTTGCAATATTTATTCTCCATTCGATTTTATATGACATATGTTGAGTCGGTTTTCACAAAAAACACTAATGATTTAAAACTGTAATTAACAACGTGTAATATCGCCTTAATTCGCATTTTGTTGTCACTCCGAAGGTATCCGATTATGTTGTAAATTTACCATAAATTGGTTAAAATCAAGTGCATCGGTTGTGTAAATGTAATAACTGACGCTTTTACATCGAGAGATTCCGAGTAAAATTCCAGCGGAGGGCAAACATTGTGTAATCACGTATTTTTACTATTAATATTATTTAAGAGTAAACCAAATATCATTTTGTTGTTAATATAAACATAATTAACCTTTTTTTAACTCAAAAAAGTGTGGTCATGTCCATATATTTCCTAAATTAAAATTTCATCTGTCCTATACATTTCAGAAAACGTTGTTTAAATTCAAATGCTTATATGAGTATTTAAAAAAATATCCTATCTGTGTAGGTACGATATAAACATAATGTTTGTTACGATATTAGTTCATCGTGAAATATCCATCATATGGAAAATATGTAATTCTAAATATCAGTGCGTGCGTAACAATATTAACTGAGCAATATACACTTTTTCGGACCGAATGCCTTTCGGTTACAAAAGATGTACTACGGTACATGATATTCATGCGTGTTAGAAGTTTACGAAAGTTGAATACATGTCTGAAAAGTTTACGCAACATCTAAAAT
>NC_068361.1:61328541-61341041 GCF_020536995.1 Dreissena polymorpha
CTCGTATTCCCCTCTTAAACTAACTAGAAAAAACGAAAAGGTCGAGGTCCATTTAAAAACTTGTGATTAAAGAATAACTGGAGTTTCTGAAATTTTAAGATATTGTCTATTGGAAAAAGACCGAAAATGTACGCATGTATTTAAAACATATTTTCAAAATGGGTGATACTTCTTTGTTGCACACGACTCAAGAAAGCTTTTTTCAAAGTTCACGATTTTTTCTAATACAAGTGTTTTTGCAATCGGAAATCCATATCATTTACTACTGTACACTGTAATGAGTATGTGTATCAATATTATTTTTAACTTTTTACATTTGCAATGACATTAACCACTTTTACGGAACCTTTCTAAATAACACGGTTTTGTCGCCATTACCCTTTAAACCATAATATTGGGGAAATTAATGTAGGATGAGGGTTTTGATGAATGCCTTATCACTTCCATCAAGCAGTTAAGTTCCTTCATCTGCAAACTGTGTTATTTGTTATGCTATGTCATAAATATAAATACTTATTTTTATACAGTGTTTCTTTCGATACTTTATTAAAAAACATAGTTTAAACGTCCAAATACTCAATGTATTCAAGGTATGCAACATTTGTAAGTACAAAACCTTGGATGACAAATACACGAATACAAAAATAAATATGGACTCTTGGACGTCGCTTAAACAATGCTTAAAATGTGAACTGCTCCATGCATACATTCATTGACGGAAACATAACTACACAAAGGTGTTCAGAGATATTCATTAAAAAAAATATACAAATACTTAACATGTCGTTTACATCAAAGAAGCGGTTGACTGTAAAGCTTAATACGATGATGCTGCAAGTTTTTCAAACACTTTGCAAATAAAAGAGTAAAATTTCAAATTATTCTAATGTATCATTTTGGTCTAAAACAGTCTAAGATAATCCTTGATCAAGTCCTCCTCTGCAATATGTCAATCGCCTCGTAGAGAGCGTTCTCGAGATCAACGTAGCTCGGGTCATCCCCGAGGCCGTTGACTGACAGGTAATTGGTCAGGTAGGCGATACCCAGGGCGTTTGCCTCATCTCCAATAGCAACCTGACCTCCGGTCGGTGTGGCCAACGGCGTCTTGGCCCTGAAGTTGAAGGGTATTGATAAAGAAGATGTAGAAAATGGTGTGCAGTAGCTTCTTTACAACACTGTGATAACAATTTTCTACACCGGTATGTATTCAGATTTTCATGTTGCATGTCCTATTTCGAATATTCTAGCACATGAGGCATTTGAATCATCTGAATCAAGAGTCGTGGCAATAAAAGTGTACTTAAATGTTTGATCGACGTGTTCCAAAGCAATGACAATTTGCCACTTGGACTAGAATGCTTATAAAAACTATATAACAATACGTAGGTAGGTGGAACACGTATGTCCTCAAACATAAATGAACACCACATTGTTAAGTGATCTCGAGCATTTTATATAGCCTAGGATGTACTTTATAGCTTTCTCCACATTAATCAATTGATTCTCAACAAAAGCATAAATACACATATTGAGTCATTACACATCTTTTTAAAAGAAGTTATGACTTCTATTCTATATCTGCTTAAAATATTGACAAACCATTTTAAAGCTGCCAGTATTTGAGTCGCTTGCACACGGAATAAGTTGCTAAATGAGCTCCAGAACTATCATACATTATTATTTCTTTGTTTAAATTAATGCTGATATAAACCTAAAGTCCATCTGTTTCAGACCGTGTTCATAGTTGATCATATACATTGTTGGTCTTGCATGGGTGGTATTTCTCCAGCATTTAAATAAACCATACTTATTAAAATAAATAAGAACACATGACAACATTTTTCAAGTCCAGTGCATGGTTTACTTTAAAACATGTAGTTTACCGGTGTGGAAATGAACAAATGGGCCACGCTGGACCTAAAGCGCTCACCTGAGTGGAACGCATCCCAATTGTCGAAGACTTGAACTATTTACCAAGCGTATGAACCCACTTTCCCCGGATTTAAAAATGACCTTGATTTCGTCAAGATAAACAATGTGACCATTTTTAATCAAAATTAACTCATACACATGGCTTTTAGAGTGGCATTTGTTTGTTTTGTTTCTAAGATTTAACCTTACGATCTAGTTTTTGTAACTCGTGATCCAAATCATAATATGGCGTAGACATTATCAAGATAAGCACTATATCAGAGTCAAAAATAATAGGCATGACTGTGGCTTCCTCATTTATAACAATGTTTTTCTTAGATTCGTCCGAGTGACCTAATTTTTATCAAACTTAAACAAGACTCAAACTTATCCAAGGTATTGTCAAGATTAACATTCCAACCAAATTCCATCAATAGTGTGTCATAAATGTGCTTTTTACAGTAGTGACAATATAGTTCGACCTTGTGACCTACGTTTTGGACTAACCCAGATTCGACCATGTCCAAGGTATTGCCACGACGAGCATTCTAAAAAAGCTTCATTAAGATTGAGTAAAAAATCTGAACCTTATAATCTAGTTTTAAATAAACATGTCCGATATTCCACATAGTTCTATATATTATAAATAAACTATAAAGGCATTCTGACCAAAACTCATCAAGATACTATGAAACCTGTGGTCTCTAGAGTATAAGCGAGCTAAACGTAGTGTGTTTTTAAGTCTTGACCTGGTGATCTAATTTTAAGGAAACACGAGAAACAGATTCAAACTTGTTATAGGTATTTTTAAGATCAATATTATGATCAAGTTTTGTCAAAAATTAGCCATAAACGTGGATTCTAGATTGGTAACACTTTTTTGTTTCTAAGATTTTACCTGGTGATCTAGTTTTTCTCAAAGACGCACGTACTCCAAACACAATGTTGACATAAATATTGTCGAGATAAACGTTCTGATTAAGTTTCATCCTGCTAAGATAAAAAAAATTGGCCTCTGGAGTGTTAAAAAGCCAAAAGTTGTCGAAGGCCTCCAGACATAGACTGAACAAATAGCTAACCATGAGCACTTCATTCTCAGGTAAACAAAAAAGTGTGACGTCCAACATTCTTACTTTCGGGTTCTTTCTATACAATGTTCCAGGGCCAAAGCTCGGTGTCTTCTCCACTTCTCCACACGGAGTCTTTGCCAAAGATAATAGGCACGGACATATATTTGATGCTATCATGTGACAGCAACGATTCTCCGCCCACCGATCCTCCGGTGGCAACTATTCCGTAAAGGCGGGCCAATCCACGAGCCGTTCCTGTTCCGGATGCAGACGATATTGTGACCTCGCGGACTGTGGGATTGTTTAACGCTTTTGTATCCTGAAATTTACATATTTAAATGTTTACATTGTAGACAATACGTAAATCAACATTCGTATTTTCTGAATGGCAAAATACACGCATAAATGTCAATTTCTTTCTAAAACCAGATAAAATATGGAAGCCTGTCAATAAAGAGATCGTATGTGCAAACCTTTATTTAAAAAACATTTTTACAAAACTGAACTAATAAACAAATACACTAGTGTGCTAGTTTTATCGCAAATTTCGAATTTTGTAAGTAGGCAACAATTCATGTGAACAATTCCTTTCAGATTTTGTTTCGTCGAATAATTGAATTTCTTATTTACAAATAAATACTGGCTACATTTCACCTGAGCGTATTCTGTAATAGGTACTAAAGACTTCGCCATGAGCGAGTTAGGCTGGGTTATAATCTGGAAGACGGGCGCGAGATATCGAGGGAAACTGAGTGAGTCGATAAGCAGTTGAAGATACGATGTGGTCACCAGTCTTGCCGAGCGAGCAAACTCGCACCGAGGTGTGTTCATACCGAAATCTTAACCTGCAAAGAATGTTTATACAATTGTCAAACTCAAATGAATGACGAGAAACTTGATGATAAGATCAATTACTGTGTGAACTGTAGGATCATTTTTGTATCCGATCTTTAATTTCTAATCAGTATGGGTTAGTGGTATGAATTAGCCCTTTCGTATGTTGGTAATTTACGTAGTTTGATTTTGCCTTGGGGCAGGTAATTCAGTTAGATATTTTTGTTTAATTTATAATTGGATAATCACATCAGTATTTTTAGGACTAAGGTTGTTCGGATGTGCGGATAATAAGAAAGAGTTTCCGGACGAGACTAAAATTCTCGTCTCTCAAGTTCCATACAAGCTGGACAATGTTCAATCTTTTATTTATGTTATGTAATTTTCGAACAGTTACTTTCCGCCAACAATGCTGCCAGACATGTAATAGCTTAAATAGAAGTATAATACCAAATTCTTTCTTTGGTTTTATATGTGGACGTTGCACACAAATTTGCTAAACATGTATATAGTTTTGTTCAAAAGTACATGCAAAGTAACATAATCGGTTTCGGATATTCGGATCAAAATTTTAAAAAAATGCATAATAGAATACTGTTTGTTACGATTGCAATTACAGCCACGTTTTAAGAATGGACTGTTGAAAAATATGTTTTAAATATTTTGCCTGTATAATTTGTAACTGTCCATATCTATTATTCCATGTTAACAGTGTAGAAGGATGTTAAAAGGTTTACAATGCGACGTCCGTATTTATGATGTCAGGAGATGAGGATGGAATACAAATAAACATATAAATGACAAAAAGAAAATCATTGTCCCCTGTTCTCCTTGCACCTCAAATTTTGATTCAAATGTATTTGGTTTGTTTGGTTTGGTTTGTCACATTGTCCGCTTTTTTAAACGACATATTAAATAAATTGCGTAAACATACCGAAAGGTTTTGCTATCAGATCCTGAAAGATCGTTGCAGTGTCTCTGTGTTGAGAGTCTGCCCTCTGTATCAACTCGTCCACGTACAGTCCGAAGGTTAACGAATGGTAACCAAACTGCGAACCTGAAGCATAATAACTGCACTTGAACCTGAACGCTATTGGACGAACTACTGATCAAGAAACAACCTTAACAAGTTATAAACAATAAGGTTTTTGTGTGTTTGGCGGGGGATATTGTATTAGTTCAGAAGTTTGTTTGAGTTTTAAAGTTCGCTTTATCTGTATGATTCATGAAATGGTTGACAAGACGAACACTCAACCACTAGAGCTAAAGGCACCCGTAGTATTACGCCAACGCATCAGTAGCCCTCCTTACAAAACACAGAACAACAATTACAATCCTCAACGATTTCACAATATGTGTATTATTTTCATTTCCTTTGAATCGTTTTCTCTTTTACATGCCCTTTTTTCATGAACATATCAATGATTCAAAAGTATTGACTTGTTGTATAGAAAAAAATCGCTCTTTACTTTATCAAAAGATCTTGTTGAAGATTTTATGACATTTTCAATGCACGAGTTTAGTTTGGTGTTTCGAAACGTAGACGCATATTATCAGTATGTTAGTGAACTATGCGAGAATAACCAATGAAGTAAATACTGAACTACGAGGACGTCGTAGTTGTTTGTGCTTTGCAAGTATGCTTCTTCGAAAAGTGTATTGTAAAATGAATTACTCGTACGATGCTAAATTAGACCATACGAAAACTACATAGCAAAAGTCGCTAGTTAAATAACCTATGAAAACCCTTACACAGGCGACCAGGCTGGTGATTGATCTGCCAGAGTCCTCGACCATTTCTCCCTGTCCGTGTCGTACTCTCGTAGAGACAGCGGTGTATCCAAGTAAACAAGTCCGGCCTTAAAATAGAACAAAGTAACGCACATGTAGATTCGCAAACCTGTTATTGCAATGGAGAAACATAAAGAAAGTGTAAGATTCCGTAGTAAGGAATTTAAATAGAGAAGCCTTAAGGAAGAATCAGATTTACGAGTCCGGCATTTAAATAGGGCAAAAAACGAAAACAGTACGATTTTCGAATCTGATTTTGAAATAGAGCAGCATAAACTAATAGTGATTTTCATTAGTCCGGCCTTGAATAAGTGCAAACTTAAAAAGAAGTAAGTTTCACGAGTCTAAGCCTTGAAATAGAGCAGCAGGAAAAACATAAAGATTCCCGATTCAGGACTTGAAAAGAGCAGTATTATGATACATTAACATATACAATCTGCCCTTGAAGTACAGCAGGACTATGATGCGTTAAGATATACAATCTGACATTGAAGTACAGCAGCATTATGATACATTAAGATATACAATCTGACCTTGAAGTACAGCAGCATTATGATACATTAAGGTATACAATCTGACCTTGAAGTAGAGCAGGACTATGATACGTTAAGATATACAATCTGACCTTGAAGTACAGCAGCATTATGATACATTAAGATATACAATCTAACCTTGAAGTAGAGCAGCATTATGATACATTAAGATATACAATCTGACCTTGAAGTAGAGCAGTATTATGATACATTAAGATATACAATCTGACCTTGAAGTACAGCAGCATTATGATACATTAAGATATACAATCTGACCTTGAAGTAGAGCAGCATTATAATACATTAAGATATACAATCTGACTTTGAAGTAGAGCAGCATTATGATACATTAAGATATACAATCTGACTTTGAAGTAGACCAGCATTATTATACATTAAGATATACAATCTAACCTTGAAGTACAGCAGCATTATGATACATTAAGATATACAATCTAACTTTGAAGTAGAGCAGCATTATGATACATTAAGATATACAATCTGACCTTGAAGTAGAGCAGTATTATGATACATTAAGATATACAATCTGACCTTGAAGTACAGCAGCATATACAAACCATTATGTGTTAAACATGGATTATATTGTGCCACAAAAAATATTTCGTTAAATTTATGTTACCATGCAATATCTAGCGTTGAAAGTTTGGATATTGCTATAAGAAACACTGATTTTTATTGGATAACTTTATTTAACGAAATATTTTGCGAAATATTTGCTGATTTTAAGTATCTATTGAGATATAGAGAATAGGTCGCCAAGACACCTAGTAGTGGTTCTCGCCTCAACATATATTTGAGGATATCTACATAAGCCCAAGGAACCGATGTAGTCGAGCTAAATTATATATGTTGAAATTAAACTCAAATAAGTTTGATTGCGTAAATATCTTAAACTGTTGGTAAACGATTCAAATCTCAAACTTGCAAACATAAGTCATTAAGTCATAGGTTTAAATCTAGCGATTGCAAATGCTTGTTAAAAATATTCAATCATAGGTTGAAATCTAGCGATTCCAAACGCTTGTTTAAACTATTCAATCATAGGTTTAAATCTAGCAATTGCAAATGCTTGTTAAAAACATTTAATCACCGATTTAAGTCTAGCGATTCCAAATGCTTGTTAAAAATATTCAATCATAGGTTTAAATCTAGCAATTGCAAATGCTTGTTAAAAATATTCAAGCATAGGTTTCAATCTAGCAATTGCAAATGCTCGTTAAAAATATTAAATCATATATTTAAATCTAGCGATTGCAAATGCTTGTTCAAAATATTCAATCATAGGTTTATATCTAGCGATTTCAAATGCTTGTTAAAATATTCAATTTGAAATAAAAACCAAGTTTTTTTTACAAAAGATGGCCTATGCTCTACGCTGGATAGAACTATCATTGATGCAATTGCAATGTGTGAGTTGCGGGAATATTGCGGCAATGAATGCGGTCTATAAAACGTTCACAATTGGCAAATTTTGCCAACTGATGATAAAAGAGGGATCAATATGCCTAACATGCGCATGTTTTGCTCAGTTGGACTGCAATGCCGTGTCCGAGGCTGTCTCAAGCCTTTGTTCTCTGTGAATTTCAAACTAAGAACCCAATATGATCACGAGCAAAAACACTTCAATATGACAGAACTGTTGATTTAAAGAGTCTTCACATGTAGATGTTTTTCACTTTGATCTAATGACTTCGATAATTGTTGAGGGCAAGAAACCCACTACGGACAAAAGTCGATCACAAACATTTACAAAGGGTAAAATGCAGCTTCCTGCTCATGTAAGCTAAAACATGTCAGATGAATGTAAATATATTTAATCTAACCATAATGCTAGTCTTCCAGTGATCTTACCTGATGACTTATCAGCATCTCTACGGTGATGTTGTCCTTCCCTTTGACCGCAAACTCGGGCCAGTAGTCCATCACCAGCGATTTGGGGCTGATGATTCCTCTACCCACAGAAATAGAAGGCATCAATAGGCATGACACTGTTTGGTGCATCATGTTTTAAAGGCACCATTCCACAATTCACAATAAATCAATGTTTCGTATAAAGTAAAATATTTGTCTACTCTAAGACCGCTGGCTAATATGGTATTTTCATCCCTCCTCAGGAGGAGGGGGCGAATTTATGGAACTGTTTATTTTCTTCTTAAAGCCACATGTAAACCGAGCATGTTGCGAGTTCGCTACAAATTAGGCTAGTGGGTGGTTATTTTTAGTTCTGTAAGTTTTAAGATAGTATTCCCCAAATGAATACATCGCCAGTAAAACGTCAACAGTCTTAAGCAAACTTGCACATATTGTCTATACACAAAAATTATTGCATATACTTTACAAATTAGACATATTGAATAAGATGTACTTGAAATATATTCCTTTGTTCATGCCCACTTTCGACAAGACTTACATGTCTTTTGTAAAACCAGTATGTTGTGTTGTTGTGATTGTCGGATACATAAAATCGATACTCTGTACCTAAACAATATCCTCGTTTCCATGAAACTTCAAAACCTCGGTGCATGGATTTGACAAAAACATTTTCATTAGATCTTAACACACTTATTTGTACAACCATATAATCTTAGATTTAATGGATACAAAGCTATTTTGTAGCATGTGTTCTTGCACAAAATTGCTACAAGTGTCTATCCTTTGCATTCAGATGAGCATCTAAGACGAAATTAATATATATTATACCTTTAAATAGTAGCATTAGACCTTTTTATAACAAAAGTGTATTGTATACATCTCTGATAATGGACGTTGACATTATAAAGTAAAACTTTGGCCTTAAAAAAGACTGAAATATACGTAAAACAAAGTAATAAAGGCTATCACAAAGTGCACTATTAAGTTAACGACATCAGAATATAATGAATATGAAATGAGGAGTAAAAGCAGCAGGGAGGTATACGAAGGAAGCACGGTAATGGACTTAAGATACAATTTTCACCTTCTAAACTATATTTATAAAATTTGCCCTAATACAAATCAGAATGTGATCGGCAAATCACACATAGGCAAATGTAAGACTCATGTTCAAGATTTAAGGTAAATTAATGAGTTGATTAATACAACCACTTTCTTATAAAATCAAAGATACTGAATCTGTAAAAACAAATATACTTGTTTTGCAAATAAACGCATTCTTTTCGAAATACGTCGTTTTCACAATACTCATTATTATCGGCGAATGTTTTGAATTACCTAACAACTTAAGAGTAATTTATTGCCTATTTATTGTGCACGTTAAAACGTCGGTTCGTTTACATTCTAATGGTAATCTGATTGGTGACGCTGAATGCCAGAGTTTTGGAGTTTTCCGTGTCTTCGCTCCTACATCAAGGGATTTATATTTAAGCAAAATGATGATAGTCGAAGTATGCGATGAAAACAATAAGATTTAGACAGTCAGGAAGGCTGGATTTTTTTTTCTTCAACGTTTTTTTTCGCTCTGTTTAACGTGTTGATATTAATTTCTTAATACGTTTTCGGTATGTGGAATAGTGCCAAAATTATTTTTTAAACCGAGATATATAAACAAAATTCTGAAATTTCTTTAAGTTAAGCACAAATGTGCAATTACTCTTAGGCTACAGCTCAATCATTGTAACAAGTAAGATGGCGGCGACTCCCTTTGTGCATGACAATGCCATCGTAGTGGTATTATCCGTCCAAGGGCGATAGCTCTCTGCGTCTTCATACCCGCCACACACGTCAATCACATGCCTGCCCTTGTAATAAACAGCGAAAGCTTCACCCTTTTCCTTCCCGCTTTCGACATTTTTTCCTGCCAAAGAAAGACAATGGACGGTGACCCTATGTTTTTATTTAATAGATAATATTTGTTTGTATTTCTTGTGTTAAAACTTTGATCAAAATCTATTATTGGAAAAATTATCACCGAAACAGCAGCAACAGAACTTAAATCAGTCCCGAAAACAGCATTTTTCGGTTGCCGTGGTGTAATGGATATGGTGTCCACCTAGCGACCGGGAGGTCATGGGTTCGATCAAAGACACCAAGTACTGGTTCTAGGCCCAGGAAACGGAATCGAGAGCGTTTATATAAGCCTTTGGCTTTCGATGCAATCGAGCTAAAATAAATAGGTTAAAACTAAAAACGCATTGTTTAAATGCATTTGTTGGTCCCCCCCCCCCCTCTATTATTACGACAAAACAAATCTTAGTTCGCTTTCGTTATAGCATTCAAGTTTATTCAATCTTTACATGAACACTCGTAAATCGGGTCAATAATCTAGTACAACAATAAATCAAAGTGAAACTAGAACAATACCTGAAAACGTCAGCAACGTCTTGAAATTGTGGCTCCCTCAAAAATTCGCCGGTAAATTAGACGCTGTCCATTATATAATATATGTAAACATAAATAAAGCACACATTCCAAAAATCGCCTGATTTAGTAATCCCATGTCTAATCCGCGTATCCGTAACGCCGAGCAATCAAACGGAATAGAAACAGCGATGCTGAAGATGTACGGTGATATTCTTGAATCAATGGATCTGAATCTCGTGACACTTGTAGCGGTGATTGACCTTAGCGCTGCATTTGACACAATAGACATTCGTTCCGCTCTTCAGCTGATGCAAGATGACTTCGGCATAACCAACACTGCACTCAGGTGGATTGAATCCTACCTTACTGACAGAACCATGAAGGTCAAGATTGGCAATGCTTCGTCTGACACCATGCCACTACACTGTGGCGTCCCACAGGGCTCTTACGCCGGCCCGGTTATCTTCACAATGTATATTGCTGGGCTAAACAGGGTTGTTTAAAACTATTCATCTGACCTTTACGATTATGCTGATGACCATAAAGTTGCCTTTAAAATAAAAGCTGGAAATCAACAAAGTGAATTAACCAAATGAATGACTGTCTTGAAAATATCATTAACTGGATGACTAAATACAAGCTCAAAATGAACAATGCAAAAACTGACATTATAGCTTTTGGGACAAAACAACAATTAAAAAACTGAGCATTACTAGTGTGAGTGTTGGTGGTTGTGAGGTGAAGTGTGTGGACAATGTTGGCGACCTTGGGGTGCATATGTCAAGTACCTTAAATTTTGATCTGCACATTCGAAAGAAATGCCAAGTCGCCTATAGCCAGTTAAGAAACTTGCGGTGTATCCGAAAACATTTGACACAAAAATCCACTTAAATTCTTGTTCATGGTCTTATTCATTCCCATCTTGATTTCTGTAATGGACTCATTGCTGACATTTCGGCATATCAGCTGAACAAAGTACAAAGAATTCAAAACAATGCTGCCACGTTAGTAACCTGTTCATCGTATGAAGAACGTAGTTCCGACTTGCTAAAACGATTACATTGGCTGCCAGTGCATGCAAGAATAATGTTCAAGATGCTTGTCATTGTTTTCCGGGTCGTTAAGGGCACTGCGCCAATTTACCTAAGATCGATGTTCACACACGCACAAGGAAGCTACCGCTTGCGATCATCAGTAGGCATCCAGTTCCTTGTGCCAAGGCATAGAACCAAGATCGCCGACTGGTGAGTGGTAGGACCGAAATGGTGGAAAGTGCTCCCGGACATTTGAAATCGGCTGACTCGGAAACAGCGTTTAAGAGCAAGCTCAAAACCTACCTATTTGAGCGATTCCATAACACTTAGATGCATTTATGTAACCTGCAAGCTCACTAGATGATATCTCAATCTGTGTATATAGGACGTTTTGTGAAGCGCAATAGAATATTTATAGTTTTTGCGCTATACAAGTGTATTTGTATTTGTATAATCTGAACGCTTCGGACAGTGGGCTTCACCACAGGTTAATGTTACGTGCAGATGTGCAAAACAGATTCTTTATAGCAGACTGTAATCTAGTGTATATCCCAATGTGTATTCGTCATCAGAAATTTAGTACGTTTAGCTTTTTGGCATGTGTATTCTCCGGAACAGATTTAGATGCCGACTAAACTTTTGACTTAACTATTAATTGTATGATGTTTATTCAATAAACATCATTCGCCAGCTGATTGTGTAAGTTTTGATTTAATAAACTATATTCATCTCCATCCGTACAATATTGTTATGTTTTTAAATTGTGATTGAGAACTAATGAAGCACTATAAATCTGCATCCAGTTGACATTGACTTATGCATGTACGATATTGTGCATTATAAAAAATGTTATATAACTAATGCAGCCCTATCGATCTGCGTGGCATAAACACATAGAGAGTGCTTATAAGGACTGTTTTGCATTTAATGCGATATGAACACCTAATCATCTACGTCTAAACAATCTTAGAAGGTTCTTAAATGGGGTTAATTTTAACAACAAAAAA
>NC_068361.1:61343541-61356041 GCF_020536995.1 Dreissena polymorpha
TATCGTCCAACCTCTATCTTCTACCATTGCTTATAAATTGTATTATACATATATAACGTAGGCTATGAGCTTCTATAAGCTTTATTGCTGAATAAATGTTGTTGTCGTTATGTGCCTGATTTGTTAGTAACAATATTTGTATTATTTGAAAATTACAATGGAAGATGATCAGAGAACATAAAGTCATTGACGATAACTTTCATGATAAACTGAGCCTTTCAATTGTTGTAAACACGATTATCGACAGCGTACACCAATAGTGTTATAAAATTGTAATTTCCCTCAACGTATCATTTCCTTATCTTCAATTTTATTTCCCCCAACGTATCATTTCATTATCTCCAATTTGAACTTGAAACACCTGTTGCCTGAAGAAGTTGCATTAGACTGTTACCGCATTATTTTAATACTTTTCCTTTACTAATACGACGTGAGATTTTTTAATTATTGTATACATACGGCTGTTTTTCATCAAGGTATTTATCATATAAAATGTTAGCTTGTTTATTAAAAGTACGACCATCCATATCACTTTAAAGGAGCCTTTTCATGTTTTGGTCAATCGAGAAAATTAAAAAAAGTTATTTCAAAATCGCAAATGTTCGTTTTAGTTATGATATTTGTGAGGAAACAGTAAAACTGAACATTTTTTATGCTCTAAAATAGCCATTATATGCATCTTTTGACGATTTAAAAACCTGAAAATTATAAAGCGTTGCAACGCGAAACGATTGAATAATTTCGATAGTTCTGTTGTTGTCGTTATATTTTGTGAAAGTACGAGGATTGTCTATATAAAGTATAATATACATCGTTCATTGTGTGAGGACGGATGGCCGAGTGGCCAAAATGATAGACTTTAACTCCTTGACCCCAGGGGTCAGTGGTTCGAGCCCTGCTGCAGGTTACTCTTTTATTTTATTTTATTTTTTTACTGGAGCTTTTAAGGTACAATGTTTACATTTATCAATATACAGCATTTAATGACAAACTTCAAAACATGCCAAAATCTGTGAAAAGGACCCTTCAAACGAATACATTGCCTAAATGATAAATTTTATAATACGACTGTATAGCTTTCGTTTGCTTGTACGCGTGCAAATATAAGCATTTTAACAGTCAGCAATAGCTTCTTATCGATTTCTAATCAAACAGCACATTTGCATTTAAAAAATAGTAATTTAATATTAAAAATAAAATTTATAACAATCGAATATACCTCAATTAAATCGCCTACATTTTTTCCTATTTAAATTTCGTTCAAGCATATGGTTGTTTACAAATCCACTTAATACTATATGCTTATTATTGTCACTCGATATTCATGTTTCTCTTAACTGCATATGTTAAGATATGATTGACAAGGCATCGTTTCATAATATAATTTGATTTCAAATGTAGCTATAAGCGGCGAAAATTAGCGACTAGGACAAGGTGGGCCCTGGGTGCATGGTCTGTAGTGACAGCATTTGTTTTACAACGAAACATACGTCTTTGCGAGAATGTTTGACATTGCGAATGACGTCTCATATATAGCGGGTTGCTGGCCTATCTGTCTTCTTCAAGAAGTTGAAATCCGTCCCCGAGTTTGGTTGTTTTTCCTTTAAAAGAAGTAAAATTTATACAGGATCAAAGTACCGTGAGTGCATACATTATGTTACTAAGAGATTGTTGATAACTTGCATTTGTATGCACTTTGTTTTCGGCTTGACGAGCATGAGTACAATGTTGTAATTAATAAACCCTGATATAACATAAAAGCTCCATTAATTTTATGGTACATAACTTCTATAATGTAAGTTAGACCGTATCCTCACATGAGATAATTAGTTGGTTGCTGCTTTATAGGGTCCCTTCATTTATAAAACCCGATTTATAAGCACGATGTGATCGTTGTCTACACGCATACAAATAGGGGTTTATTTGTTCCCCAATACTATTAAATCCGTATAAGAACATGAGAACATTCTATGGACACAGATAAATAGAAGTTTATTAGTTAGTTGATGCAATTGATACCGAATAAATTCACTCGATGCAGATTGATTGGGTTACATCAGCTCATAATGCCATTAAGACCATATAATCGCATGTGAATGTTAACTGGGCGCAGATAAATAGGGATCGATCACTGATTTAACCCGAATTAAACCGAATAAGCGCGATATGGACGTTGTCTGGATGCTGCTGTTTGTTGTTGCTTTTTGAGTGTGTGTGGGGGGGCTTATAAGTTCTACAATCATGGTAAAAAACGTATAAGAAAAGAACACGCGGAGATTTTATGGACGTACACAAATAGAAGTTACTTAGTTTTTTAATATGCAATTACTAGCATTTAAGCACACTCAATGTGTTGACCTTACGTAGATTGATAGGGTTATATTAGCTCTATAATGCACGTACTACCGTATGTGAATATTAACTGGGTGCAGATTAGCTTTACCCATCATTATTTAACCCGAATATAACAGTATACGCAGGATGTGAACCACGTTGTCTGGACGCAGATTAATAGGCGCTCATTAGTTCCCAAACGCTTTAACACCCGTATTCGCGCAGATTGTACATAAATAGAAGTCCATGAGTTATCCCATGCATAAATAGCGTATAAGATCACTCTATTTGTTGACGCAGATACGGTTCAGCTATAGGCTAATTGACGTATAAGCGCATGTCAATGTAAACCAAAGACCTATCAATATACATGTATATTGATAGGTCTTTGTGTAAACTGAATCAATTACTTAGAAACCAAAGTTAAACATAATGCGAACGTTATTTGGATTCAGATTTAAAGGTGCTCAATATTTCACCAACGCTATAACAACCGTATAAAAACTTGCGAAGAGACGCAGAGACGCAGGTTAATAGAAGTTACATGATCTGCACTTAGTTCTTCTTGAATGCTCTGAGCTTTTATGAGTACATACGTACAGCTCAGAGTTCTTCCTTGTAACCCATTTTTTAATGTAAAAAAT
This sequence comes from Dreissena polymorpha, assembly GCF_020536995.1. Lineage (NCBI taxonomy): Eukaryota > Metazoa > Mollusca > Bivalvia > Myida > Dreissenidae > Dreissena > Dreissena polymorpha. The sequence goes on from NC_068361.1 coordinate 61,346,520, forward strand.
GTGTCTCACGCATGTCTATAAAATCGAGTTCAATCAACTGAATACATTGTTACAACCACAATACCTGTTGCAATCGATATCAATTTGCGTGTGTTTTGTTGAGAAATGCTCAAAACATAAACTTGATAACAAATCGTTTATGGCGGAGGTTGTGAATTGTCGATTTGAGCAAAGCGAAAGAAAAGGTTACACTGCACAAATTGTTTTCACTGTAGTATCTGACGATGTCTTGTGGTAGCAGTTGAAATTGTATTGCGCATAACAGTGTAGTTTGAATTATTACACATTCTTATTACTGTATTCTCGCTGCGATCGGATAAGTGGCAGAGTCCTTGCTTTTAGATACGGCATTGTATAAACAGTTATTGCGCTGTATGTTAATTGAACTGAAAATCCGGAAAAAATCTGGATGTAGTGTCGGGTGTTCTTATATGCTTAGCAAGTATACCGCCCTGTTATGTACTCTGCGGTGCATTGACAAAGGGATTAACACGTGCGAATGTCTTTTATAAGGCAATAGACCATTTCAGAGCTGATGAAGGTACTGATTATCGAGGGGTAGCTATTACTGAAAGGGGTTGCCTAGAGATAAGGCTGTAGTATGGAATACTTAATAAATATTTTATTTTGTCATGCTATACAATTTAGTACTTAATTAATTAACGGAATGAAATAAATATTGGCATAAACGTATATAGATGTATGTCTACTTATGTACATATTGTAAAGCTTGATAATGTGCGTGATTATGAAATAAATATTAAAATAAAAGTGTATAGATGTGTGTCTCCTAGAGTATAATGTACATATTGTAAAGCTTTGATAATGTGTGTAAATATTGAAATATATATTAAAATAAAAACATATAGAACCCGTCCCTTGCAGTTGTCTATCCGTATGGTCGTTCGTTAGTGGGAGACAGTTGACTGAGAGAGACGTTTAAGAGTGTTAAGTGCTTAAGGCTGTCTGTATTAAAGACTTTGTTGACTAAAGAGATGGGTGAAAGTGTGTTATGAGTTAGGGAAGGTTGCGTTTTCTGTTCTGTATGTGAGTATGATCTTTGTCAGTGTTGTTCGAGGTGCTGTGCAAAATGCGGATGTGTTGGTGTAATAGGTGTTTTGGAGAGATTTTTCATTTGATTATTGTCACTGATTAAAATGTAATGATAAACAGACAAGAATAACAAGCAAATAATATATATATATACTGGTACTGGCATTTCCCCAGGAATTTCGTCAGGCACTGCGGCAGGCGGTTGGTGTCGAATTCTTTATATACTTTCTAAATGTTATTAATCAAAATCCACACTAGTTTGGAGCTACCAAATCACAACATTTCTTTTAATATTTATGTATTTATCCTCAGTTCATTTCATTAAAGTCATATATTATAATATTATATAACAACCAAAATAAATAGAAAGCAAAAAAAATATTAAAAAACATAATGTGACCCATGGAAAATCTTGCTTCCAACTACTGGTCGTTTTTTTGATTGTATTCTGTCATGCACAAAGACTAAAGAAAAATGTGTTGCGGGTATATAGCGAATTTCGTAAATATGAAAGAAACTATATATCTATTGGATCTGAATATATTAAATATTGGTACTGCTAAGCTATAGTCGCCGTTAAGAAAATAATGTGAACATATTTTAAAGTCTCTATAACGCTCAAAATCAACGGAAATTTCGTTAAGTATTTCGTAAAATAACGTTAACACCTTAACAATCAGTGTTCCTTATAGCAATATCCAAAATTTCAACGCTAGATGTGATATAGATGTGACATAGATTTTTGTAGATAGAAAATGCTCGTGTTTTTTTTTTAATTTGTGGCCACAATTATTTCCCGCGAATATATCTATTCATACGACACACGAACACCATTTTAGTGTCCATGTGTCGTATGAATAGATATGCAAAACAATAATGAAAACGAGCATTTTGTATCTACAAACATCTATTTTACCAGTCCACATCTGGCGTTAAAATTTCGGCAATTGCCATAAAGAACACTGATTTTTAATTGGTTAAGTTTATTTTACGAACAATTTTATGAAATGTCCTATGATTTTGAGTAGTAATGTTACTGTAAATGGTCGACAGCAATCAAATACGACGTTTGATTCCAATTAATTGTATTTATAACTTAAATTACGCACAACCGCAACACACATCAGTTACGGTTTGTTTTTGAAGCAAGTTCTTTATACTTTTTATTTTCTGCAATAGTCGTAAACAATTAAAATATTTAAAAGATCGCTGTGGCGTAGTGGATATGGTGTCCGCCTAGAGATCGGGAGGTCACGGGTTCGAACCCACTAGGAGCGTTCCTTTGATCTCCCCCAAAAGACACCAAGTACTGGTTCTAGTCCCAGGAAACGGACTCGAGAGCGTTTATATAAGCCTACGGCTTTCGATTCAATCGAGCTACAATAAATAGGTTTAAACTAATTAAAATAAAACAAACAATTTGAGCATATCTTTAATTGCTCTTACTCCACATGTACCGGTAATAATAGATCATTATCGGCCATTATTAGGGGACAAACACCATAATTGATCCCCATGAACGACCCGTAAATCGTTCATACATGTTATCTAAGCCCCTTATGCACACACCGCTGATAAGAGCGTGCATGTTTTGATTGAACATTGGCCGAATGCAGACAGCAAGCGCTTGTGAGAATTTCAAGTACACGCATTTTAGCCCGCTGGGCTAAAATCGCCTGAGGAAATCATAATTCTTATAATCCATGCATTACACTTTTGTAATTTTCTATTTTGTATATGGCTAAAAGCAATTGCATGTTTTAGAGCTAATACATGTTGCTGCTGTAGATGTTGTATTATAATTCCTTTACGGCAGATCTGACCGCTATTCATTTACAATTAACATAAGTATTAATTAAAATTTGAACAAATTATATGTAAAATTTATGTCCATTTAAAACAAATATTTAATATTTGAAAATAACCTTTCTTAAAAACATAAATTGTATGTTCGGAGAAAAGTATAGGTAAACCGTTTATTGGTACATGTTGTTGTAAACACACCGCGAGCGTTCCTTTAATTTTTCTTTTGGTTAATTAAAACTGTTCCATATGCAAACAAGTTGACATTTACATTTACGGTTGACGTGTTTGAAACTTTGATTAAAATCTTTCTTCTGCGAGCACACCATATCATGTAAGTTATAAGATATATTGACGACCTATTTGTGTTAATTCATGCCAGAAAATATTTTATGTTGCTAATTTTACCAATCAATCAGCGCCCGAACTCCAGGCGCTAAAATTGCTATGGTAAATCGAGAAACCAGTTGCAACTCCCAGGACCCGGAGGGTCAATAGCTGGGAGTTGGATTATTGCAACTAGATCTGCACTATAAATCTGTATTCAGAACTCCATATGGTGTGCATGTCTGCATATAACGCATCAAATCTGCACTATAAATCTGTATTCTGTATTCAGAAATCAATATGGTGTGCATGTCTGCATCTAACGGATCAAATTATTGTCGCAGACGATTAGAGCTTCATAACATTCGAACTCCATTCTAATCGTGCCGCAAAATAAACACCTCGCACTGTTCATTACGTTGTACACAATCTGCACAAAAATCTGTTTTATACGGAATCCGGATAGTGCCATCTATAATCTCGCCCTTCTTTCATCAAGGGCGACACTAGACACACGACGCGCTACACGATATTTTGCGCGACATTTGCGGCAACGCACGATATGTTTCGCGACAGTCGCGGCGAAACACGATATATCACCCTTGTGTAGGTAGCCCAAAAGGAAATATATCGTGTTATATATATCGTGCGTCGCCGCGACTGTCGCGCAAACTATTGTGCGTCGCCGCGACTGCCGCGAAAAATATCGTTCATCGCCGCGACTGTCGCGCAAAATATCGTGCGTCGCCGCGACTGTCGCAAACAATATCGTGTATCGCTTCGTGTGTCATGTCTCGCGTTCAAAGGGCGACACTAGACACACGAAGCGATACACGATATTTTGCGCGACAGTCGCGGCGACGCACGATATTTTATTATTTAAATATCGCCCATATTATCCAAATCTCGTGTAACGCGGTCTAATTTCAGACCGCTACACTAGACACACGAAGCGATACTCGATATTTTGCGCGACAGTCGCGGCGACGCACTATATTTGTAATAATATCGCCTGTCGACTGTCGAGTTTTTTTAACTGTATTACAGTAATTTTTAACCATTTATTATCAATATTGCTGCCCTCGACACACTTACAAAAGGTTATTCTAGCATTAGTAAACCGAGTACAAATTAATTAATTTTCATAATAATTTCGATATATATTGACAAGGATATATGTTTAAATCTATTCAGAAATTTGAACAATGGAGTAAAATTTCTATCAATTTTAAGATAATATATCATTATAATCTGTATCACTTGCAATATGATTTAACTTCAAGTAACACATCAATATGAAACCAGAAGATTTATTTTCAGTACATGTGTAATCATCATTTATAGGTTATCCAGATTATTGACGAGCAACATTAATGTCCAGTCTTTTGAAACATTAATTAGACGGTATATTTGTTGCTGCTATTGTTTTACCTTTTTAATACCTTTTATAATGCTTTATCAAATAAATATCAGCATCAATAAAACTGAATAGAGTGCAAACAACAATTTTATAATTTAAATATTGTCTAACAAAAACGCTTTTGAAGGGCGCAAAAAGTTTGTTTTATATTTCTTAACAGGGTTCCAGATATAATATAAATGACTGTTATATAATAATATTCAGATAAAGTTCACACTGTTACTTTTGTGCATGTCTTATATGATTTAAACAAAAAGCACATAATGCACGTTGAACCGTAGAATTGAACAACTAATAACTCAACTTTGGGAACTCAGTGTTATATTCAAAATCGTTATATCAAGCGATTTTTCCTATCAACCAAATATACGTTTATATAAAATATTTATGTAATATAAAATATTTATGTATGACCAGATTGAAGTATAAGAAGCAAATAGCTTGCTATATCAATCATATACATTTTAATTGCTGATCAGACATAAACATTGTTATATAATAGTATCATATCAAAATATATATATATACGACATGATGCACATGCTTGATGACGTGAAAATATCCCTTTTTTGTCTCCCCTGATTTTTTGAAAACGCGACAGTCGACAGGCGATATTTTTACAGCGATAGTTGGACAGTTCAAATATCGTGCGTCGCCGCGACTGTCGCGCAAAATATCGAGTATCGCTTCGTTTTTCTAGTGTTGCGGTCTGAAATTAGATCGCGATACACGATATTCGGATTTTATGGGCGATTTTTGAATAATGAAATATCGTGCGTTACCGCGACTGTCGCGCAAAATATCGTGTATAGCTTCGTGTGTCTAGTGTCGCCCTTGATGAAAGAAGGGCGAGATTATAGACACTATCCGAATTCCGTAGTTTTACAAATTCAATATGTTGTGCACGTCTGCACCTAACACACCTACACCACACCGTCTAGACGATCGCAGTTGTGGCGGAATTGTCCGAGAGTTCCCGATTGGCCGAGCAATGTCCTGTCTCAACGTACATGTTTATTTGAATTACTTAACCATGTTCGAATATTATGAGAACTCTCGAGAGTTAAACCATATACTAAATTTGCACGTTGTAGGAACTGGTTTTAAGATCATACCAAAAACATTAACCTTTTAATGTGCTCAAATTTTAAGGTATGGATTGAGATATGGGCGAAATACATACGCGAGTTTCCCTGTTGCAGGGTTTAACACATTGTGTATACACCGGTCTTACTGACAAAAACGTAGTGATGCATTCTATACATAGATGGTGACGTCACTACGTTATTGTCACCTCTATGCTAGGACGCATCACATTCCCCTGATTTGGGGAGTTGTGCTTCCGCCAAAATAGTTCCGCGTAGGAATGAATCTTTTTTTATAATGAGAAAAAAGGTGTTAAATATGTGTTTAAAATGGAATGTTGTTTAAAGAAATGTTATTTAATATGTTTAAATGCGATTTTGAATCTCTATTAAAACTGATAGCGATTTTCAGAAGCACGATTACTTGACGTACTTTCGCTTTTACTTTTCACTTGTAAAAGAAGTGCTACCCACAATTCCTTGCGCGTTCGTACACAGGTCAGTAAGACCGGTGTGTACACAATGCGTAGTGATGTCACCATTTATGTATAGAATGAGGCCTTGTGGCTAACGGTCGCCATCTTGTCTTGTATTACTACTTTACTACCCACAAGGTTATCAGTCTATTGTTATAAGGCTGTATACGACGCGCGTTGTACTAGCGCGAAAGTTATTACCGAAACTTTGATATTACGAGCACGATTAACGTTCATTTGTGTTTCATTTTTTCCTATTATCCAGATGATCTACTTTTCCAACAGTATTTAATCACGCTATGATCCACTTTTTAAGATGAATTTACGGTGTTTACAAAATCAACCATACCGAAAGTGAAACTGGATGCTTTACGTTTCGCGATGTAAACACTAAATATTTGTTCAATTTGTGGAAGCGAATCGAGCAAAGACGATTGAATATGTATGCAATACAGACTATCATTTCCGATTGTAGTACTGGCAAACATACACACGATGACAGCTGATCGGTGTCAAGTAGGTCACACGAGTTGTGTATCGTGTTATGTCTTAAACTTTGACCCAGCCTTTGTGAAAATCTTAAAGACATATACATTTCCAGAAAGGAAATTCATTTCAGCGTTGAATAAGACCAAGTTCGTGAAAATCGCTGCACAATTGATGAAGTTATGGCTATTTAAAGCGATGCACTCCGTTTTCTGGTGATTTTGAGTTGAAAACATTGTTATGTATATATATTTGATAGTGAATTGTTTTTCAGAAAAGTTAATTTTTCGTTATTATTTGATTATTTATCATTCAAAATGATGTTTTCGCTAATTAATATCATAGCCACACGCTGACCACATGTGGATGACAGGTCATGTATAAAAATTTAATTTATGGAATAAATCGTCTGCTGATACAGAGTGGCGGGTCATTTGATTTTATATCACATTTAGTTTAACACGTCGGTTCACAGAAACTCATGGCAAGTAAACAATAATTTCAGAAGTGAAAACTTAATTGAAGTTTCCTTCCCCTCATTTACATTAAGATACACGTATAACAGCCCTAACTACGGACTCCGGAAAGGGCCAAATTGATTTTCGCGTGTTTTGAAGCGACGAACGATATGACACTCGACATTTGAAGTACACATGCGACAATCATGCGACATTGAAGATTTGAGTGTCGCATATCGCGCTGGGTTTTAAAATAAATAATGCAGAAATTCTTGACTTTCGACTGAATTGTCGACTGTCTTATCGTGCGTCGCACGAATGTCGCTTGAGTGTCGACCTTCGAGCGCGACACTCGACATTTGAGCGACGCACGATACGACGCGCGACATGCGATATGACACACGACACCATATTGAGCAAATGTCGCGCAAATGTCGCCTGTCGAACTAAAATTCCCTGGGTCGACACGCGACATTTGCTCGACGCACGACAAAAGGCGCGACGCACGTTATGCCACTCGACACTATATCGAGAAAATATCGCGCAAGTGTCGCATGTCGACCGGCGTGGGAGTAATTTTTTCAACTGCAAGCACGGTGTTATAGTAACTTTTTCAGCTACAAGTAAAAAATGGCGGCATCTCGTAGCAGCAGAAACAGCAGCAGCAGTACCAGAAGCAGAAGTAGCAGTAGCAGTAGCAGCAGTAGCAGCAGTAGAAGCAGTAGAAGCAGTAGCAGCAGTAGAAGCAGTAGCAGCAGTAGAAGCAGTAGCAGAAGTAGCTGAAGCTGCAGCAGTAGCCGGAGCTGCAGCAGCAGTAGCAGCAGTAGAAGCAGTAGCAGCAGTAGAAGTAGTAGAAGCAGTTACAGCAGTAGCAGCAGTAGCAGCAATAGCAGCAGTAGTAGCAATAGTATCAGCAATGGCGGCAGATGCAGCAGTAGCAGCAGTAGCAGCAGCAGCAGTAGCAGCAGAAGCAGCAGTAGCAGCAGCATCAGTAACAGCAGAAGCAGCAGAAGCAGCAACAGCAGATGCAGCAGTGGCAGCAGTGGCAGCAGTAGCAACTGTAGCAGCAGTAGCAGAACTAGCAGCAGCAACAGCAGATGCAGCAGAGGCAGAAGCAGCAATAGCTGCAGTATTAGCAGCAGAAGCAGTAGCAGCAGCAGCAGCAGCAGCAGCAGCAGTAGCAGCAATAAAAGCAGTAACATCAGTATAAGCAGTAGTAGCAGCAATAGCAGCAACAGCAGCAGTAGCACCAGTAGCAGCAGTAGCAGTAATAGCAGTAGTAGCAGTAGAAGCAGCAGTAGCAGTAGTAGAAGCAGTAGTAGAAGTAGAAGTATCAGCATCAATAGCTGCAGTAGAAGCAGTCGAAGCAGCAGAAGTAGAAGAAGTTGCAGTAGTAGCAGTAGCAGTAGTAGTAGCAGTAGCAGTAGTAGCAGCAGTTGCAGTAATAGTATCAGCAGTAGTAGTAGTATTAGTAGTAATAGCAGAAGTAGCCGTAGTAGTAGAAGAAGCAGTAGTAGTAGTAGTAGTAGTAGTAGTAGTAGTAGTAGTAGTAGTAGTAGTAGTAGTAGTAGTAGTAGTAGTAGTAGTAGTAGCAGTACTAGAAGTAGTAGTATTACAAGTAGTAGAAGGTGTAGTAGTAATAGTAATATTAGTAGTAGTAGGAGTAGTAGTAGTAGTAGTAGTAGTAGTAGTAGTAGTAGTAGTAGTAGTAGTAGTAGTAGTAGTAGTAGTAGTAGTAGTAGTAGTAGTAGTAGTAGTAGTAGTACAAGCTGAACAAAGTACAAAGAATTCAAAACAATGCTGCCACGTTAGTAACCTGTTCATCGTATGAAGAACGTAGTTCCGACTTGCTAAAACGATTACATTGGCTGCCAGTGCATGCAAGAATAATGTTCAAGATGCTTGTCATTGTTTTCCGGGTCGTTAAGGGCACTGCGCCAATTTACCTAAGATCGATGTTCACACACGCACAAGGAAGCTACCGCTTGCGATCATCAGTAGGCATCCAGTTCCTTGTGCCAAGGCATAGAACCAAGATCGCCGACTGGTGAGTGGTAGGACCGAAATGGTGGAAAGTGCTCCCGGACATTTGAAATCGGCTGACTCGGAAACAACGTTTCAGAGCAAGCTCAAAACCTACCTATTTGAGCGATTCCATAACACTTAGATGCATTTATGTAACCTGCAAGCTCACTAGATGATATCTCAATCTGTGTATATAGGACGTTTTGTGAAGCGCAATAGAATATTTATAGTTTTTGCGCTATACAAGTGTATTTGTATTTGTATAATCTGAACGCTTCGGACAGTGGGCTTCACCACAGGTTAATGTTACGTGCAGATGTGCAAAACAGATTCTATAGAGCAGACTGTAATCTAGTGTATATCCCAATGTGTATTCGTCATCAGAAATT
>NC_068361.1:61361041-61371041 GCF_020536995.1 Dreissena polymorpha
GATATAACATAAAAGCTCCATTAATTTTATGGTACATAACTTCTATAATGTAAGTTAGACCGTATCCTCACATGAGATAATTAGTTGGTTGCTGCTTTATAGGGTCCCTTCATTTATAAAACCCGATTTATAAGCACGATGTGATCGTTGTCTACACGCATACAAATAGGGGTTTATTTGTTCCCCAATACTATTAAATCCGTATAAGAACATGAGAACATTCTATGGACACAGATAAATAGAAGTTTATTAGTTAGTTGATGCAATTGATACCGAATAAATTCACTCGATGCAGATTGATTGGGTTACATCAGCTCATAATGCCATTAAGACCATATAATCGCATGTGAATGTTAACTGGGCGCAGATAAATAGGGATCGATCACTGATTTAACCCGAATTAAACCGAATAAGCGCGATATGGACGTTGTCTGGATGCTGCTGTTTGTTGTTGCTTTTTGAGTGTGTGTGTGTGGGGGGGGGGGGCTTATAAGTTCTACAATCATGGTAAAAAACGTATAAGAAAAGAACACGCGGAGATTTTATGGACGTACACAAATAGAAGTTACTTAGTTTTTTATGCAATTACTAGCATTTAAGCACACTCAATGTGTTGACCTTACGTAGATTGATAGGGTTATATTAGCTCTATAATGCACGTACTACCGTATGTGAATATTAACTGGGTGCAGATTAGCTTTACTCATCATTATTTAACCCGAATATAACAGTATACGCAGGATGTGAACCACGTTGTCCGGACGCAGATTAATAGGCGCTCATTAGTTCCCAAACGCTTTAACACCCGTATTCGCGCAGATTGTACATAAATAGAAGTCCATGAGTTATCCCATGCATTAATAGCGTATAAGATCACTCTATTTGTTGACGCAGATACGGTTCAGCTATAGGCTAATTGACGTATAAGCGCATGTCAATGTAAACCAAAGACCTATCAATATACATGTATATTGATAGGTCTTTGTGTAAACTGAATCAATTACTTAGAAACCAAAGTTTAACATAATGCGAACGTTATTTGGATTCAGATTTAAAGGTGCTCAATATTTCACCAACGCTATAACACCCGTATAAAAACTTGCGAAGAGACGCAGAGACGCAGGTTAATAGAAGTTACAGGATCTGCACTTAGTTCTTCTTGAATGCTCTGAGCTTTTATGAGTACATACGTACAGCTCAGAGTTCTTCCTTGTAACCCATTTTTTAATGTAAAAAATGTGTCTCACGTTTGTCTATAAAATCGAGTTCAATCAACTGAATACATTGTTACAACCACAATACCTGTTGCAATCGATATCAATTTGCGTGTGTTTTGTTGAGAAATGCTCAAAACATAAACTTGATAACAAATCGTTTATGGCGGAGGTTGTGAATTGTCGATTTGAGCAAAGCGAAAGAAAAGGTTACACTGCACAAATTGTTTTCACTGTAGTATCTGACGATGTCTTGTGGTAGCAGTTGAAATATTATTGCGCATAACAGTGTAGTTTGAATTATTACACATTCTTATTACTGTATTCTCGCTGCGATCGGATAAGTGGCAGAGTCCTTGCTTTTAGATACGGCATTGTATAAACAGTTATTGCGCTGTATGTTAATTGGACTGAAAATCCGGAAAAAATCTGGATGTAGTGTCGGGTGTTCTTATATGCTTAGCAAGTATACCGCCCTGTTATGTACTCTGCGGTGCATTGACAAAGGGATTAACACGTGCGAATGTCTTTTATAAGGCAATAGACCATTTCAGAGCTGATGAAGGTACTGATTATCGAGGGGTAGCTATTACTGAAAGGGGTTGCCTAGAGATAAGGCTGTAGTATGGAATACTTAATAAATATTTTATTTTGTCATGCTATACAATTTAGTACTTAATTAATTAACGGAATGAAATAAATATTGGCATAAACGTATATAGATGTATGTCTACTTATGTACATATTGTAAAGCTTGATAATGTGCGTGATTATGAAATAAATATTAAAATAAAAGTGTATAGATGTGTGTCTCCTAGAGTATAATGTACATATTGTAAAGCTTTGATAATGTGTGTAAATATTGAAATATATATTAAAATAAAAACAAATAGAACCCGTCCCTTGCAGTTGTCTATCCGTATGGTCGTTCGTTAGTGGGAGACAGTTGACTGAGAGAGACGTTTAAGAGTGTTGAGTGCTTAAGGCTGTCTGTATTAAAGACTTTGTTGACTAAAGAGATGGGTGAAAGTGTGTTAAAAGTTAGGGAAGGTTGCGTTTTCTGTTCTGTATGTGAGTATGATCTTTGTTAGTGTTGTTCGAGGTGCTGTGCAAAATGCGGATGTGTTGGTGTAATAGGTGTTTTGGAGAGATTTTTCATTTGATTATTGTCACTGATTAAAATGTAATGATAAACAGACAAGAATAACAAGCAAATAATATATATATATATACTGGTACTGGCATTTCCCCAGGAATTTCGTCAGGCACTGCGGCAGGCGGTTGGTGTCGAATTCTTTATATACTTTCTAAATGTTATTAATCAAAATCCACACTAGTTTGGAGCTACCAAATCACAACATTTCTTTTAATATTTATGTATTTATCCTCAGTTCATTTCATTAAAGTCATATATTATAATATTATATAACAACCAAAATAAATAGAAAGCAAAAAAAAATATTAAAAAACATAATGTGACCCATGGAAAATCTTGCTTCCAACTACTGGTCGTTTATTTGATTGTATTCTGTCATGCACAAAGACTAAAGAAAAATGTGTTGCGGGTATATAGCGAATTTCGTAAATATGAAAGAAACTATATATCTATTGGATCTGAATATATTAAATATTGGTACTGTTAAGCTATAGTCGCCGTTAAGAAAATAATGTGAACACGTTTTAAAGTCTCTATAACGCTCAAAATCAACGGAAATTTCGTTAAGTATTTCGTAAAATAACGTTAACACCTTAACAATCAGTGTTCCTTATAGCAATATCCAAAATTTCAACGCTAGATGTGATATAGATGTGACATAGATTTTTGTAGATAGAAAATGCTCGTGTTTTTTTTTTAATTTGTGGCCACAATTAATTCCCGCGAATATATCTATTCATACGACACACGAACACCATTTTAGTGTCCATGTGTCGTATGAATAGATATGCAAAACAATAATGAAAACGAGCATTTTGTATCTACAAACATCTATTTTACCAGTCCACATCTGGCGTTGAAATTTCGGCAATTGCCATAAAGAACACTGATTTTTAATTGGTTAAGTTTATTTTACGAACAATTTTATGAAATGTCCTATGATTTTGAGTAGTAATGTTACTGTAAATGGTCGACAGCAATCAAATACGACGTTTGATTCCAATTAATTGTATTTATAACCTAAATTACGCACAACCGCAACACACATCAGTTACGGTTTGTTTTTGAAGCAAGTTCTTTATACTTTTTATTTTCTGCAATAGTCGTAAACAATTAAAATATTTAAAAGATCGCTGTGGCGTAGTGGATATGGTGTCCGCCCAGAGATCGGGAGGTCACGGGCTCGAACCCACTAGGAGCGTTCCTTTGATCTCCCCCAAAAGACACCAAGTACTGGTTCTAGTCCCAGGAAACGGACTTGAGAGCGTTTATATAAGCCTACGGCTTTCGATTCAATCGAGCTACAATAAATAGGTTTAAACTAATTAAAATAAAACAAACAATTTGAGCGTATCTTTAATTGCTCTTACTCCACATGTACCGGTAATAATAGATCATTATCGGCCATTATTAGGGGACAAACACCATAATTGATCCCCATGAACGACCCGTAAATCGTTCATACATGTTATCTAAGCCCCTTATGCACACACCGCTGATAAGAGCGTGCATGTTTTGATTGAACATTGGCCAAATGCAGACAGCAAGCGCTTGTGAGAATTTCAAGTGCACGCATTTTAGCCCGCTGGGCTAAAATCGCCTGAGGAAATCATAATTCTTATAATCCATGCATTACACTTTTGTAATTTTCTATTTTGTATATGGCTAAAAGCAATTGTATGTTTTAGAGCTAATACATGCAGAGCTCTAGATAAGGATTTAGTCTAAAGGGTATTTTACCCCCTGAAATTATTGTTAAAGGGTATTTTACTCCTTTGTTTCAGCCATAAAGGGTATTTCGGAATTTTGAGGTGTATTTTCCATTTCCATAGAAAACTGACATAGTACATAGCGTGTTTAATCTAGAATTATTATTATTTGTTAATTAATAAATTCAAACAGAATAAATTATCAATGATGATATGAACAGACTTTCTTTAAAATGTGCAACTTACATGTGTTGTATCTCTGCCTTGATTGGGTCTTTCTTGCATATAGTATTCATGTAGTACACCACGAACGCCATTTCGCAATTAAACTAAGTTATGGCACTGATTGTGCAATGAAAAATAAAGTCACACTATATGTGGTCTATGCAAGTTAACAATAAACGTCTTCAGCAATGAGATCGCTTAAAATTATTTAAAAAAAAATCTAGAAGCATCATAAGATTTATGGCATATTGTAATATACAATTACTTCCTGCAGGAGCCGCTGTTCGATTGAAACGTCCCTTTTTCGAACCTAGAACACAATGAGCCGCCATTTTTATTTCACTATTCTTTTGATTGACTTACTTTTGATTCAATAGTAAACTTACACTAAACCCTTAACAGGATTATTTGTTAAACCGGCTACGCACTTTAATTGATCAAAATTGCGTACCGAGATTTGTATTGCGTAATGTTACGCACTGTGCCGATTTTTAAAGCGTTTTTTTTATTTTTCAATGCGTAAATACGCAGATACGCATCTTATCTAGAGCTCTGAATACATGTTGCTGCTGAAGATGTTGTATTATAATTCCTTTACGGCAGATCTGACCGCTATTCATTTACAATTAACATAAGTATTAATTAAAATTTGAACAAATTATATGTAAAAGTTATGTCCATTTAAAACAAATATTTAATATTTGAAAATAACCTTTCTTAAAAACATAAATTGTATGTTCGGAGAAAAGTATAGGTAAACCGTTTATTGGTACATGTTGTTGTAAACACACCGCGAGCGTTCCTTTAATTTTTCTTTTGGTTAATAAAAACTGTTCCATATGCAAACAAGTTGACATTTACATTTACGGTTGACGTGTTTAAAACTTTGATTAAAATCTTTCTTCTGCGAGCACACCATATCATGTAAGTTATCTTAATTTGCTCAGTATAGATATATTGACGACCTATTTGTGTTAATTCATGCCAGAAAATAGTTTATGTTGCTAATTTTACCAATCAATCAGCGCCCGAACTCCAGGCGCTAAAATTGCTATGGTAAATCGAGAAACCAGTTGCAACTCCCAGGACCCGGAGGGTCAATAGCTGGGAGTTGGATTATTGCAACTAGATCTGCACTATAAATCTGTATTCAGAACTCCATATGGTGTGCATGTCTGCATATAACGCATCAAATCTGCACTATAAATCTGTATTCTGTATTCAGAAATCAATATGGTGTGCATGTCTGCATCTAACGGATCAAATTATTGTCGCAGACGATTAGAGCTTCATAACATTCGAACTCCATTCTAATCGTGCCGCAAAATAAACACCTCGCACTGTTCATTACGTTGAACACAATCTGCACAAAAATCTGTTTTATACGGAATCCGGATAGTGCCATCTATAATCTCGCCCTTCTTTCATCAAGGGCGACACTAGACACACGACGCGCTACACGATATTTTGCGCGACATTTGCGGCAACGCACGATATGTTTCGCGACAGTCGCGGCGAAACACGATATATCACCCTTGTGTAGGTAGCCCAAAAGGAAATATATCGTGTTATATATATCGTGCGTCGCCGCGACTGTCGCGCAAACTATCGTGCGTCGCCGCGACTGCCGCGAAAAATATCGTTCATCGCCGCGACTGTCGCGCAAAATATCGTGCGTCGCCGCGACCGTCGCGAACAATATCGTGTATCGCTTCGTGTGTCATGTCTCGCGTTCAAAGGGCGACACTAGACACACGAAGCGATACACGATATTTTGCGCGACAGTCGCGGGGACGCACGATATTTTATTATTTAAATATCGCCCATATTATCCAAATCTCGTGTAACGCGGTCTAATTTCAGACCGCGACACTAGACACACGAAGCGATACTCGATATTTTGCGCGACAGTCGCGGCGACGCACTATATTTGTAATAGTATCGCCTGTCGACTGTCGAGTTTTTTTAACTGTATTACAGTAATTTTTAACCATTTATTATCAATATTGCTGCCCTCGACACACTTACAAAAGGTTATTCTAGCATTAGTAAACCGAGTACAAATTAATTAATTTTCATAATAATTTTGATATATATTGACAAGGATATATGTTTAAATCTATTCAGAAATTTGAACAATGGAGTAAAATTTCTATCAATTTTAAGATAATATATCATTATAATCTGTATCACTTCCAATATGATTTAACTTCAAGTAACACATCAATATGAACCCAGAAGATTTATTTTCAGTACATGTGGAATCATCATTTATAGGTTATCCAGATTATTGACGAGCAACATTAATGTCCAGTCTTTTGATACATTAATTAGACGGTATTTTTGTTGCTGTTATTGTTTTACCTTTTTAATACCTTTTATAATGCTTTATCAAATAAATATCAGCATCAATAAAACTGAATAGAGTGCAAACAACAATTTTATAATTTAAATATTGTCTAACAAAAACGCTTTTGAAGGGCGCAAAAAGTTTGTTTTATATTGCTTAACAGGGTTCCAGATATAATATTAATGACTGTTATATAATGATATTCAGATAAAGTTCACACTGTTACTTTTGTGCATGTCTTATATGATTTAAACAAAAAGCACATAATGCACGTTGAACCGTAGAATTGAACAACTAATAACTCAACTTTGGGAACTCAGTGTTATATTCAAAATCGTTATTTCAAGCGATTTTTCCTATCAACCAAATATACGTTTATATAAAATATTTATGTAATATTAAATATTTATTTATGACCAGATTGAAGTATAAGAAGCAAATAGCTTGCTATATCAATCATATACATTTTAATTGCTGATCAGACATAAACATTGTTATATAATAGTATCATATCAAAATATATATATATACGACATGATGCACATGCTTGATGACGTGAAAATATCCCTTTTTTGTCTCCCCTGATTTTTTGAAAACGCGACAGTCGACAGGCGATATTTTTACAGCGATAGTTGGACAGTTCAAATATCGTGCGTCGCCGCGACTGTCGCGCAAAATATCGAGTATCGCTTCGAATGTCTAGTGTTGCGGTCTGAAATTAGATCGCGATACACGATATTCGGATTTTATGGGCGATTTTTTAATAATGAAATATCGTGCGTTACCGCGACTGTCGCGCAAAATATCGTGTATAGCTTCGTGTGTCTAGTGTCGCCCTTAATGAAAGAAGGGCGAGATTATAGACACTATCCGAATTCCGTAGTTTTACAAATTCAATATGTTGTGCACGTCTGCACCTAACACACCTACACCACACCGTCTAGACGATCGCAGTTATGGCGGAATTGTCCGAGAGTTCCCGATTGGCCGAGCAATGTCCTGCCTCAACGTACATGTTTATTTGAATTACTTAACCATGTTCGAATATTATGAGAACTCTCGAGAGTTAAACCATATACTAAATTTGCACGTTGTAGGAACTGGTTTTAAGATCATACCAAAAACATTAACCTTTTAATGTGCTCAGATTTTAAGGTATGGATTGAGATATGGGCGAAAAACATACGCGAGTTTTCCCTGTTGCAGGGTTTAACACATTGTGTATACACCGATCTTACTGACAATAACGTAGTGATGCATTCTATACATAGATGGTGACGTCACTACGTTATTGTCACCTCTATGCCAGGACGCATCACATTCCCCTGATTTGGGGAGTTGTGCTTCCGCCAAAATAGTTCCGCGTAGGAATGAATATTTTTTTATATTGAGAAAAAAGGTGTTAAATATGTGTTTAAAATGGAATGTTGTTTAAAGAAATGTTATTTAATATGTTTAAATGCGATTTTGAATCTCTATTAAGACTGATAGCGATTTTCAGAAGCACGATTACTTGACGTACTTTCGCTTTTACTTTTCACTTGTAAAAGAAGTGCTACCCACAATTCCTTGCGCGTTAGTACACAGGTCAGTAAGACCGGTGTGTACACAATGCGCAGTGATGTCACCATTTATGTATAGAATGAGGCCTTGTGGTTAACGGTCGCCATCTTGTCTTGTATTACTACTTTACTACCCACAAGGTTATCAGTCTATTGTTATAAGGCTGTATACGACGCGCGTTGAACTAGCGCGAAAGTTATTACCGAAACTTTGATATTACGAGCACGGTTAACGTTCATTTGTGTTTCATTTTTACCTATTATCCAAATGATCTACTTTTCCAACAGTATTTAATCACGCTATGATCCACTTTTTATGATGAATTTACGGTGTTTACAAAATCAACCATACCGAAAGTGAAACTGGATGCTTTACGTTTCGCGATGTAAACACTAAATATTTGTTCAATTTGTGGAAGCGAATCGAGCAAAGACGATTGAATATGTATGCAATACAGACTATCATTTCCGATTGTAGTACTGGCTAAACATACACACGATGACAGCTGATCGATGTCAAGTAGGTCACACGAGTTGTGTATCGTGTTATGTCTTAAACTTTGACCCAGCATTTGTGAAAATCTTAAAGACATATACATTTCCAGAAAGGAAATTCATTTCTGCGTTGAATAAGACCAAGTTCGTGAAAATCGCTGCACAATTGATGAAGTTATGGCTATTCAAAGCGATGCACTCCGTTTTCTGGTGATGTTGAGTTGAAAACATTGTTATGTATGTATATTTGATAGTGATTTGTTTTTCAGAAAAGTTAATTTTTCGTTATAATTTGATTATTTATCATTCAAAATGATGTTTTCGCTAATTAATATCATAGCCACACGCTGACCACATGTGGATGACAGGTCATGTATAAAAATTTAATTTATGGAATAAATCGTCTGCTGATCCAGAGTGGCGGGTCATTTGATTTTATATCACATTTAGTTTAACACGTTGGTTCACAGAAACTCATGGCAAGTAAACAATAATTTCAGAAGTGAAAACTTCATTGAAGTTTCCTTCCCCTCATTTACATTAAGATACACGTATAACAGCCATAACTACGGACTCCGGAAAGGGCCAAATTGATTTTTTTCTTGACTTTCGACTGAATTGTCGACTGTCTTATCGTACGTCGCACGAATGTCGCTTGAGTGTCGACCTTCGAGCGCGACAATCGACATTTGAGCGACGCACGATACGACGCGCGACATGCGATATGACACACGACACCATATTGAGCAAATGTCGCGCAAATGTCGCCTGTCGAACTAAAATTCCATGGGGCGACACGCGACATTTGCTCGACGCACGATAAAAGGCGCGACGCACGTTTTGCCACACGACACTATATCGAGCAAATATCGCGCAAGTGTCGCATGTCGACCGGCGTGGGAGTAATTTTTTCAACTGCAAGCACGGTGTTATAGTAACTTTTTCAGCTACAAGTAAAAAATGGCGGCATCTCGTAGCAGCAGAAACAGCAGCAGCAGTGACAGGAGCAGAAGTAGTAGTAGCAGTAGCAGCAGTAGCAGCAGTAGAAGCAGTAGAAGCAGTAGCAGCAGTAGAAGCAGAAGCAGCAGTAGCCGGAGCTGCAGCAGTAGCCGGAGCTGCAGCAGCAGTAGCAGCAGTAGAAGCAGTAGCAGCAGTAGAAGTAGTAGAAGCAGTTACAGCAGCAGCTCAAGCAGCAGTAGCAGCAGTTACAGCAGTAGCAGCAGTAGCAGCAGTAGCAGCAATAGCAGCAGTAGTAGCAGTAGTATCAGCAGTGGCGGCAGATGCAGCAG